>NW_020925157.1:12401-61810 GCF_003984885.1 Neopelma chrysocephalum
AAACCTGGAACGGCAAACCTCTGTGTGTTCCGAAGCTGCCCTCTCCACCTCCACGGGGTCCAGCACCCGACGCATGACATTAATTTTTCTAATAATATTAACCGACCTGTTTTTAGTTAACCCCACTCATTGTCTAACAGCTTTCCTCCATTTTCATGTATCCACTTATAATCCATTTCTTGATATTCTACCTGTTGATCTGCATCTAGTCCTTCTGGCACCAAAGCTGCTACTGGTAGTTCTTTACTTCTTGCAGCAGCTAATTCAGCTTTTCTGTTTCCTATTTCTGGGACAACGCTACCTTTCAGGTGTCCTCGGCTGTGCATAATTGCCACCTGAGGGGGAGTTGTACAGCTTCTAGTAATCGTAGAGTTTCTTCAGCATATTTCACAACTTTTCCTTGAAGAGTTAAAAGTCCTCTTTCTTTTCAAATTGCTCCATGAGCATGAACTATGTCAAAGGCATATTTGGAGTCAGTCCAGGTGTTGATTTGTTTTCCTTCTGCTAATTCTAAAGCTCAAATGAGAGCTATCAGTTCTGCTTTCTGGGCTGAGGTTCCTGCGGGCAAAGGATTTGATTTGATTACCTCAGTAGTGGTGGTTGCAGCATACCCAGCCATCTTCACACCCTGTCTTACAAAACTGCTGCTATTGGTAAACCAGTCTTCTGCATCCAGGAGTGGTTCTTCTTTAAGGTCCAGGCAGCTGGAGTACACCGCTTCAATGGTTTCCAGGCAGTCATGCACGACGGGTGCAGCTGAGATTCTTCCTTCTAGGAATGAAGCTGGGTTGACAATATTAGTCACCTGAATGGTTATGTCATCTGATTCAGCCAGGATTACCTGATATTTCAGAAATTGGGAGGGTGACAGCCAATGGTTCCCCCTTTTGTTCCAGCACTGTAGACACTGTGTGGGACACTAACACAGTCATTTTCTGTCCCATTGTAAATTTCCTGGCTTCTTCTATATTTATGATCATTGTTGCTACTGCCCTTAGGCAGGTGGGCCATTCTTTGCTTACTTCGTCCAATTGCTTGGAGAAGTAGGCCACTGCTCTTTTATATGCTCCTAGTTGTTGAGCCAGGACCCCTAGAGCCATTCCTTGTCATTCATGCGAGAACAACCAAAAGGGGTTCGTTACATCAGGCAATCCCAACGCCGGAGCCCTCATGAGCTCTCGCCTCAGCTGTTTGAAGGCTCCACTTGCTTCGGGGGTCCAGACTAGGTTGCCCTTAGTTATTTTCAGCAGGTCATATAAAGACTTTTCAATTAGCCCATACTGATATATCTATAAACGACACCAACCTGTCATTCCTAGAAAGGCTCTAAGGTGTCGCACCGTCTGTGGTTTGGGTGTCTGGTAAATGGTTTCCTTTCTTGTTGTCCCCAGAGATCATTGTCCTCCAGATACTTCGTATCCCAGATTCACCACTTGTTTCTGCACCAGCTGTGCTTTCTGTTGAGACACTCGATACCCATCTAAGCCCAAAAAGTTTAATAGGCTTACCATCCATTGGATATATTTTTCTTGTTTTTCTGTAACAATCAATAGATCATCCACATATTTTAAAAGTACACCCTCCCCCGGTGGTGACTGCCATTGTTCCAATTCTTTAGTGAATTGATTCCCCAAAATTGTGGGACTATTTTTGAACCCTTGAGGTAACACTGTCCAAATGAGCTGAGTTTTCCTTCCTGTGGTGAGATTTTCCCACTTGAAGGCAAATATCATTTGACTTTCCTGTGTTAAGGGAAGGCGGGAAAAGGCATCTCTTAAGTCTAATACTGTGTACCAAATTAGATTTTCTTTTAATTTTGTTAAGAGGGTATATAGGTTTGCAACAGTTGCATGTATGTTTTAGCTATTTTATTTACTGCTCTTAAATCCTGAACCAACCTATATGTTCCGTTTGGCTTCTTGAATGGTAAAATTAGGGTGTTGAAATCTGAATCACACTCAACAAAAAGTCCCCATTTTAAGAAGTTATCTATTATTGGTTCAATTCCTTTTCTATCTTCTAGCCTCAGTGCATATTGCTTCCTAATTACTGGGTTTGTTCCTGGCTGTAATTCTATTTGAATGGTAGCTGCCCATTTAGACTTTCTTGGTGTTTCAATAGCCCAAACTCCTGGGTATACCGGATCTAAAATTTGATTGACATTTGAATTATCCTGACTTGGCTCCACATAGCTCATTGCTTAACTCAGAGTTGCTCTTAATTGTTCTTCCTTTACCTTAAATTCAATTTTATTTGTTTGAATTCTATTACAGCTCCCAGATTTTCTAGTAGGTCTCTGCCCAATAGGGGTTTGGGTGAATTTGGTAAATACAAAAACTGATGCACTCCCATTTGTTTTTCAATTTTGAACTTTATGGGTTTCAAAAGAAAGCTTTTCTGATTGGTCAGTGGCACCCATGACTTAAACATCTTTATCACTTTTAGGTATTAATTCTTGATTCAAAACAGAAAATGTAGCCCCAGTATCAATTAGAAAATCTGATTCTTGTTTTTCTTCCCCTAGCGTAATTTTTACCAACAGGTCCCCTAGGTGCAGACCCGACGGCCCCCCCCTTCACTCAGTGCTCTGTAAGCAACAACAGCCCCTCCTGTGCCTATATTTCCACCTGTTAATTCAGGGCATTCTTGCTTCCAGTGTCCCTCTTTTCTACAATACGCACACTGGTTCTGTCCCAACCTCCTCTGTTGGGGAGGCAAACCTTACATCTGTTACACAAGGCTCGTACATATAACAGTTCCAAAATGGACAGATCTTAATTCTAGGTCTTATCCAAAGTGGTGTGTTTATAGTTAACTTTTCAGCACTACCTCCCATATAGCAATTCTTAGCATGATAATACCTTTAACTGTGTGCTCCTGGATGTTTCAAGGTAAGCAAGGTATATCAGGTACACAATAACTTTTCCGAAAACAAAGAAGACAACACAAAATGACAATAAACACACACAAAACTATTAACACAATAGTGGTGCCCCAATCTCCAGTTCATAGGGTGGTTATGAACCTAAGGGAACCAATACCATAAACAAAAGAACAACCAAAAGGAAACTTAGATACCTCGTTTCCCTCAAAATAAACAATATTTGGCCAAATACAAACAAAACCAGAACATACCAGCCGAGAGGGGATATTCCCCAGGAAGAGCATCCTCTCCTGTATCCCCACCTTTGGCTTATGGGAATCCAGAACCAGAATAACCAGAACCAGAATAGACAAAACCAGATATAAATACCTTTTATCAATAGGCAGTGTTCTTGACCAGCCCCCGCAAGAAGCCACCGAAGAAGGGAGCCCCTTTGGGTAAAAAAACTTACCCGAGGGCACCAAAGGGGGTCCCGTCCTCCGAGGGATTCCGCAGCCGGGTGGAGAAGTATTGTCCTGCTGCGAGTTGCCAAACAAATCCGAAAAATCCGGTATAAAGAACTGCTCAGAGACTTTTGGATCTTTGAGCAGCAAAGGTATTTATTGACAGCTCCGGGAGCAAGAGTGGTTCGCATCACAAAGAACTTGCTCGACTTGAAAGTGCAAAAGCAAGACATTTTATACACTTTAGATACATGGTTACATCATTTAACATACATATTAATAAGTAGGCTAGTCTCTGGGCGGAGTCTTTCCAGACATGTGCAGTCTTCTACTGTGGGGGTCTTCTCCTCAAGCCTTCATCCCTCTGGTGGTCGCCATGGACATCTTCCTCAATTTGACCTCTTCAATTAGGTGACCTGAATTCTTCAAGCTTGCAAAATCCTGGCTCTGGACCTTCTAGATCTTATTCAAACATCTAGTTTACCTACTTTATTACTGTGTGTGTACTACTCCTATTCCTTCTATAATAAGGCCTTTGGTCCAGTGAGCAGAACAGAACATGATATTAACCAGTGCTCCTAAAATGTTCTTCTAGCAAAACAGGTATTGGGGTTTCTTAGCAGGCCAAGATATCTCAGTTAACTCTTTTAGGCCTGGCTCCTGTTTCAACACGTTACAGCTAAATTCAGCATTTCCTAGATGCAGTTTTTTGCAGTGGTTAAGAGTCTGTTTTTGATAAAACTGTGTATTATAGGGCTGCAGCTTTCAGGGTTTTTTCTTTTTTGCTTTCAATGCTGTAACTTTTTACCATAATTGAACTAGATTAACGCAATCACTTGGTTTAATTGCAGATTGGCAAAAGAAAAAGTTATGTATGAAAAAGAAGCAAAACAGCACGAAGAAAAGATTGAAAAAATGAAAGCTGAAGCATGTGATGATTATGGAATTAAGAAGCAGGTAAACTATCCTAAAACTTGTTTTATAAAATCCTTTACCCTAATTTAATCATAGCCATCCTTAAATAAAAAAGTCTGCCGTACCTTTTTCCAGACTCCTGTTATATAAGTACTAGAGTAAAATTCCATCAATTATAAAAGTCATAATATGCATTTGTAGAAACTTCCTTTCCTCCAGAATTGTTAAATTTTAAGGAGACTGGGTATGGATTGTTTAGCATTTTGTGTCAGGATGGCTATCACTCACTAACAATGGGTATGGTTTAGAGTCATGATTACAATATGATTAATTTTTTCTTGGAAGGTTCCCCATAAAGGATAGTTGTTGCAGACGGTACCTTCCCTTTTGGAAGGAGGAGTGTCGAGTTTTCTTGTCACTGAGAGAAGGCTTGGATTTGCGAGATTCATTTCTATTCTTTACAGAAGTGTGGCATCTATGTGTTTAACTGTGGCCTTTATATTCTTTCAGCTAAATATGTTATCTTTTAACTATGTTTTCCCAAGCATTTCCCAAATGTTTTCTCTTAAATTTTCACAGAAACTTAAACTGTAAATTAAAATTGTTTTCACTTTTTTCAATAGTCTGATGACTGTGTTATAAAACCTACTGTTCTTCCATCTTCATTTTCAAACAGTGGAAGAATAGGTTAAACAAAACCCAATATAAAAATAAATAAAAACAAGCTAGAAGAAAGCCCTTTTAGAACAAACTAAAACAAATAAGTTCATAGTTCATGTGTGCATGTCTTACTTTGTTTTCATTATGTTATGAGAAAGAAATACAAATGAAGCATTTGTATACAAGTAAAGAATTTATTTATATAGAGCTTAGCTGTCTTCTGCCTTACCACTGACTGAGACTGTGGTATGTAATGTGTAAATATGTAATGTCATATTCGTATGATTCCAAATATGCATAAATTCTTGTACCAACTCCCAGGCTAAATTTGATTGAATATTCCAATTCTCAATTGGTTGAAACAAAAGTATCCATCCGTAAGATAAAAGTAAAAGCTTTTCCCACACTAATTTTTTTCCATAAAAAGAAAAAATGAACTCAGTAAAAATCAAACTAACAATTGAAACAAGAAACCAGGCCCAAAAGAGTTAACTGGGAAATCTGGGCCTGCTAACCAGCTACCAACATCTAAATGATCTGTGCTCATTCTGTTCTACTTACTGGTCCAAAACTTCAAAGAATGGTAAAAGAAACATATAATAGGCCTAGAGGTAATAAATTAAGATGCAGTAAGATAAAGTAGACATTTGAATAGAAGAAACAGGCCTGGAGCCAAACCTTTCTCCAAGCTTCAGTGAGTGAGTGGAGAACAATAGAAGAGAAGGGAGATCAAACCAAGGAAGATGAGAATAAGCCCCCAGACCCACAGGAGGAAGAGGGGATGTACCACCAAAATTTAGGGCCAAGAGAAGCACCACCCCAAGCCCCGCCTGGGTTCCACCTATACTCCACCTGTTATTAATATGTATAGATAGATGATGTAATCACATGAATATGCATTTAATCATATATGAAAATTGTATAAAAACTGTTGATTTTGTGTAAAGCCTTCGAGCAAGTTTGTCCAGCACGAGCTGGCTTGCTCCCGACGCTGTCAATAAATACCTTTGCTGCTCAAAGATCCAAAAGACTCTGAGCAGTTCCTTATACCGGATTTTTTGGATTCACAATACATAAAATGGTTTGTCTTATATAATCCTACCAATATTTGGTCTCCCAACAAGGCACTCTCAATGAAAACAAAAACAAATCACAAGAATAATAAACTGATAATACAAGCAATTATGGGGGCAGTTAAAAGTTCCATTGGTTTTACACAGCTGTATCTCATCTGTTAGCAGGGTCCTATAAAAAGAAAAGTGAAAATTTGGCCTACTATAGACCAGACATTAAAAAAAAGAAGGAACAATTCATGGAGTGTTGATTCAGTTCCTGCATATATCACAAAAGTAACCAAAAGTTAAAAGGGTTTAAAAGAAAAGTGATTATCACATCTTCTTGGCTGTCTGTGAGCCTTCTCATGTAAATCTGCTGACAGCACCCCTCCCTCCTAACTGGTTCCTTTGATTTTCAGGAAGGGGGAGGGGGGTTGGTGCTGGCATTCCTAGAAAAAGAAAAAAACACAAACTTACCCTATTTTTTCAGGGAGGTGGTAGGAGAAATAGAAACACTGCTCGCAGCATTCCGGCATGCCCAAATAAAGAACAATATAATCGTAGAGAAGTCCCAGAGAATTAGATAAGGTATGTAACTCAAGCAAACAACATGTAAGCTGAGCTCTCTGTACCCAGATAAAATAAAAAAACCCCAAACATTACAGTTTTTGTGGTGAAACACAATGACACTGTACCGGCTCAAAAACCGAGGTCAAGAAGAAGACCCGGAAAGACCAAATAAGGACTTCTGATAGGGGTGTGACTATGTAAAGCCGAGTAATGAATATGTATTAAGTAAGTGAGAATATCTAATGAATATGTAAACAGTCATCATCATGGCTAGGCTTCACGAACGAAGATTTGGGAAAGGTTCTATTCACATTTATTACAAGCACGCTGGTGGCTAATAAGGCCAATAAGAGATAGATATGTCCGATTGCAAAAGGCACAGCAGAAAGACTCCTTAGGTGGTATATTCTGAAAGGCACGATTCTTTCTGCGTTGCCTTTTCTCCTCAAGAGTGATCCTGCGTGAGTTCTCAAAAGAACCAGCAGCGTTATAGATAGTGTGTCTCCAGGCCTCCCAATTGGAGGTCAGAGTAGACCAGTTATGTTGATCAATACGACCAAGTCTGAGATGTTGTTTCAGGGAGTCCTTGTATCTTTTCTTCAGGGCTCCTCTCTTGAGGCAGCCGGTGGCAAGTTCACCATAAAGCAGGATCTTAGGGAGGCAGTGGTCCTTCATCCTTGAGACGTGTCCTGCCCAACGCAACTTTGTTCTCAGCAACATGGCCTCAATACTTGTGACTGCTGCTTGTTCAAGAACAGACGTATAAGTCATGTAATCTGACCAGTGGATGTTTAGGATTGTGCGGAGACAGCGTTGATGGAAGCATTCTAGGAGTCGCAAGTGGTGGCGGTAGATGACCTATGATTCGGAACCATATAAAAGAGTAGACAGCACTATGGCTCTGTAAACACTGATCTTGGTACTTTTCTTCAAGTGTTTATTTCGCCAAACTCTTTTATGGAGTTTTCCGAAAGCACTATATGCCTTTGCTAACCTGTTGTCTATCTCTCCGTCAATCTTACCATCCGAGGAGATAAGGCTGCCTAGGTAATTAAACTGCTGAACTGATTTGAGCTCTGGTTGGCCAATGGTGACATGGAGATGATGGAAGACTTCCTGAGGTGCAGGTTGATAGAGGACTTCTGTCTTCTTTAAGCTGACTTCCAGCCCAAAGAGCTCAGCAGCGTCTGCAAAGCAGGATGTTAAACGTTGCAGAGCTGCTTCTGTGTGGGCCACAAGGGCGGCGTCATCAGCATAAAGCAGCTTCCGGACAAGATGATTTAAGGTCTTAGTGTGGGCCTTCGGTCGCCTTAGGTTGAATAGGTTTCCATCAGTAAGGAATCGAATGTAGATACTGTCCTGATCATCGCGGTCTGCCGTGGCTCTTTGGAGCATCATGCTGAAAAAGATTGTAAACAGAGTTGGCGCAAGAACGCAGCCTTGTTTCACACCATTGGTTATTAGAAAGGGCTCAGAAAGTGCATTGCCATATCTGACTTGGCCATGTTGATCCTCATGGAGTGAGATGATCATTTTAAGGAACTTGGGGGGACAACCTAAACGTTCCAAAATCTGCCATAGATCTTTTCTGCTCACAGTATCAAAAGCTTTGGTGAGATCAACAAAGGTTACATAGAGACCTTTGTTCTGTTCCCTACACTTCTCTTGCAGTTGTCTGAGAACAAATACCATGTCTGTGGTGCTCCTGTTGGCTCTGAAACCACATTGGCTTTCAGGTAGAATTCCTTCTGCTATAGCGGGTATTAATCTGTTCAAGAGTATTCTTGCCAGGATTTTGCCAGCAATGGAGAGCAGAGTAATACCACCGTAATTTGAACAGTCTGATTTAACTCCTTTCTTCTTATACAAAGTGATGATGGTCTTGAAGGTCTGATGGTAGTTCGCCTAGTTCCCAACAGTGCACCACAAACTCGTGAAATTTAGCATGGAGTACTTGGCCCCCATGTTTCCAGACTTCGGGTGGAATTCCATCAACCCCAGCTGCCTTGCCAGTTTTCACCTGCTGTATGGCCTTAAGAGTTTCTCCTAAAGTGGGGGCAATATCCAATTCTTTCTTCACCGGTTGTTGTGTGATGTACTGAATTGCTGAGTCTTGGACTACATGGCTAGTACTGAAAAGACTCTGAAAGTGTTCAGACCATCGATTCAGAATGGAGGTTTTATCTGTCAGAAGCGTTTGCCCATCTTCACTGAGTAGAGGGCTTTGGACCTGGTATGTAGACCTGTATGCTGTTTTCAGGGCCTCATGGAATCCTCTGTGATCACCCATATCTGCGCATAATTGAGTTTTTTCAGCTAGATTGATCCACCAATTGTTCTGGATGTCACGGAGTTTCTGTTGAAAACAGTATGTGTAAGAAAAAGCCCTGTCTATCTGTCCTTAGCACGTTTGATGAGAGGAGGTATCCTCCAAAAGCCCAGCACACTAAATAAAGAATGCCTACTTTTTGTATGGTCAGTCTTCACGAACGAAGATTTTGGGAAAGGTTTTTTTTTTTACCTTTTGAACCTGCGCAATGGATTTTTTAGGTGAGACACAGCATGCGCTGAACTGAGCCCACCCTTTAATCCTAAGGTTCATCTGCCGGGGTCAAGCGAGCTTGGACAATGGCAGTGAGGTCCTCAGGACGTAGGTTTGTTTAGAGTGACCTTCTCTTAGATAGATGGCCTTACAGGGTTGACGAGCTCCATCTGCCCGGGGGAGTTCCCTGACCGGGAATCGAACCCGGGCCGCGGCGGTGAGAGTGCCGCATCCTAACCACTAGACCATCAGGGGTCCCCTGCCTACTTTTTAACACCTACAAATTGGTGTTAAGTTTATTTCTGCTGCCTTTCAGTATCAGGGGATCTCCTCTGGTTAGCACAGGAGCAGTTAAAGGCAAAGCATTGTTATTCAATTGCCTGTAAGAAACTGGCCAGATAAGAGAATTAGAAAGGAAGTATAAGGCTAACTTGCCATGTGTATTCTAGTATTGTGGTTGTTAGGTTTAAGATATTTGATAATGTAGCTGTTAGTAGAACCAAATTTACTATAACTTCAGAAATTTTATTTTGCACTGCAACAAAAATCCAGCACTGTGATACACCAGAATTAGGGAATGCAATTTCTGGGTTTCCTTTAGGGTTAAGATTAACAGATTTCCACTTCTCACTTGGGAGCCATAAATTAACCTCAGCAGTTTGTCAGATAACTCTCCCTTCATTTACTCCAATGATTTTAACTCTTTGTTGCCCAGAAGCATACCTAGGCTCTTGGCATTCCACTGTATTAGTACTGACTTGATTTCAGTCTTGCCTGATTTATGGCCAGACTTTGATATCTTGGTAGCAGTACACAGTACAATTTTCATAGCATTTTGCTGACCCTGGCAATCATTTGTGGTTTCAATTTTAATTAGGGGTTGTAATTGTACTTCCTTATCATTAGATATCAATGCAAACGTTAGATTTTGTTCTTTATCAGAACAGTATACTCGCTCACCATCTCCCAACTCCTCCACTGAACACAAAAGGTCTGAGTCAAAAGACTGTATTTCTGAGAATGTTACAGGTTCTACATCCTGCAATTCTTTCCATAAGATTCTCTTTCTTTTATGTGCATTCCAAAGCTCCGCCTGAAGCCCTTCAATGCTTTCACACTCGGCAGTAAGCAATGTCTCTGCTTGCAGCCTCTTTTCAAGCCCAGCAGCAAGAAATGCCTCCACCTTCAGCCTTTTTTCATTTTCCTCATTTAACTGATAGTACAATTTCACCGAATCTTGTAAAGATAGTATTATTTCATCTTCAGATTTCTGAGTAACCAATTTATCATTATCCCAATTTTCTCATGCCAACTCCACCCCTGGGTTAGAGGGGCGACCAAAAAATTTTCCAAGGAAGGACAACAAAATATTTTCTTTGCACTGGCAACCCAGGACAACCATTTTCTCCGAGAATTCCCACAGAGGGAATCACAAATTCCCTCAGAGGGAATTTATGGCGAAGTTTCCAAAAGTTAACACTGAAGGAACTACACGAGATTTCCCACACAGGGAAATGTACTATTGTCAAAGACATTTTGGGTCAGAGAACATCATCCTGCTTGCTGCACCAAAATAATGTTATGATCCGTTTATAAAGAGATGCTTCTGCCTGAATTAAGGTGCAAACGAGACCATATGCTGAAGTCAGTAGTACAGATTTTATTTAACAGTAAATGTGAGGTAGAGAGATGGAAAGAAATGGGAGAGAGAAGAGAGGAGAGGAAAGAAACAAAGTGAGAGAGAGACAGATGAGGTAGAAAGATACCACCACCCTGTTGATTCTGTGGTGTCCTGCTGGTCTTTTTTCACCCTGGTCTTCTCAGTGGTGGGGTCCCAGAGTCGTTCTTCTGGGGTATCATCTTTACACAGTCCAAGTTCCAGGTATCCATGGGGCATAGATGCTGTTCCCATAACTTGGGATGGTATGTGTGTAAGCAGTTGTTTCCTTTCTCACAGTTTGCCACAGTGGGAATTTTTGTCTGGATAGGTTACCCAGATCTGCCTCACCAGGCCAGGAATTAGCATCTTCCTGTTGTTACTGTCTGCACTTATCTCAAGTTCCCACAGTCTGCAGAGCTCAATTGGTAGAGCTTCTAGTGTTAACTAACTAGGTGTCCTTAGCTTAATGTAGACACAATGTTTGAAGGTTCCCCCACCCAGTGCTTTCAAGGTGGTTTTTAACAGTCCACTGTACAGTTCAACTTTCCCAGAGGCTGGTGCATGATAGGGAATATGATATACCCACTCGATCCCATGCTCTCTGACCCAGGACTCTATGAGGCTAGTTTTGAAACGAGTCCCGTTGTCCCACTGTAGTGGGTTTCTGTGGCTGGGTTTTGGTAGCCGGGGGGGGCTACAGAGGTGGTTTCTCTCAGAAGCTGCTAGAAGCTTCCCCTGTCCTGTGGAGTCAATGCCAGCCGGCTTCAGGATGGACTTCCTGCCACTGACCAAGGTCAAGCCAATCAGGAGTAATAGTAACGCCTCTGTAATAACATATTTAAGGAAAACATGTTGTTGCACAGCAGGAATTCCAGCCAGGGAAGAGCGGAGTGAGAACATGGGAACAACAGGGTAGACACCAAGGTCAGTGCAGAAGGAGGGGGAGGAGGTGCTCCAGGCCCCAGAGCTGAGGCCCCTGTAACCCATGGTGAAGACCATGGTGAAGCAGGCTGTCCCCCTGCAGCCCATGGAGGGCCATCAGGGTGCAGAGACCCACCTGCAACCCATGGAGAAGCCCATGCTGGAGCAGGTGGATGGATGAAGGAGGCTGTGACCCTGTGGGAGGCCCATGCTGGAGCAGGGTCCTGCCAGAGACCTGCAGCCTGTGGAGAGGGAAACCCATGCTGGAGCAGGTTTTTCCCGGGTAGGACTTGTGGTCCCTGTGGGGGACCCATGCTGGTACAGCTCATTCGTGAAGGACTGCACCCCATGGAGGAGTGACCCACGGGACAGCAGTTTGGGAAGAACTGCTGACCGAGGGATGGACTCACACTGGAGAGGTCCATCAAGGACTGTCTCCCATGGGAGGGACCCCATGGGAGCAGGGGCAGGACTCCTCTCTCTGAGCAGCAGCAGAAACAACAACTGACCATAGCCCCCATTCCCCATCCCCCTGCACCGCTGGGGGGGAGGAGGGAGAACGTGGAAGGAAGGAGAGGTGGGGGGAAAGTGTTTTTAAGATTATTTTATTTCTCACTCTTTGGTTCTTATCCTGTTAGTAATAAATTTAAGTATTATCCTCACTTTGATTCTGTTTTGCCCATGAAGGTATTCAGTAGTTGACCTCTCCTGGCTCTTATCTCTACTCATGAATCCTTAGCTGGTTTTTTTCTGTCTCCTCTGTCCAGTTGCAGAGGGAGAGTGAGAGTGGCTTTAGTGGGTACCTGGCATCTGGCCAGGGTCAACCCGTTACACCCACATAATTCTTTTTGGGGTGCCATGTTGCCACAGAACTTACTTTTCAATGCCCAAGACGGTGTTCCGGGCGGTGGCATGAGGCACAGTGTATATCTCTAGCCATCCAGTGGTTGCTTCTAACATGTAAGCATGTAGTGCTTGCCTTGGCAGGTTTCCAGGAGTGTAATGTAATCAGTCTGCCAGGCCTCCCCATATTTATGTTTTAACCATTGTCCACCATACCACAGAGGCTTAACCCACTTGACCTGCTTGATTGCAGCACGTTTCACAGTTATGGATAACCTGAGAGATAGTGTCCATGGTTAAGTCCACCCCTCGATCACGAGCCCATCTGTATGTTGCATCTCTTCCCTGATGACCTGACGCATCCTGGACCCACTGAGCCAGAAATAATTCTCCCTTATGTTTCCAGTCCAAATCCACCTGAGACAAATTAATCTTGTCAGTCCGATCCACCAGTCATTTGTTGTCATGTTCTTCAGTAGCCAGACTCTCAGGTACTTGTGCATCTACATGACGGACTTTTACAGGCAACTTCTCTACCTGGGCAGGGATGTCTTGCCACAATTCAGCAACCCAGATGGGTTTACCTCTGCACTGCCAATTGATCTTTTTCCATCGGTCTAGCCACCCCCAGCAGTCGGGGTGACCGGAGGAGCTGTGCTTCATAGTCAATCACTTCTGAAGCAGCTCGAACCCCTTCATAAGCTGCCAGTATCTCTTTTTCAGTTGGAGTGTAACAGGTCTTGGATCCTTTGTATCCCTGACTCCAGAACCCCTGGGGTCACCCTTGAATCTCCCCGAGTATTTTTTACCAGACTCCACGAAGGACCATTCTCCCCGACTGCAGTGTAGAGCACATTTTTCACATCTTGTCCTGTCCTGACTGGCCCAAGGGCTACTGCATGAGCAGTCTTCTGTTTAATTTGTTGGAAAGCTTGTTGTTGTTCAGGACCCCACTTAAAATCATTCTTCTTCTGGGTCCCTGGTTGATCATTCATTACTCATTTGATATAAGAATGGTGTATCCAGTTATCTTTACACAAAACTTTAACAGCAAAACAAGAACACAGTAAGACAGTATATTGTCCCTCCCATTTAGGTTCTAATTTGGATTTTTGTGAGGATATCTTGATTAACACTTCATTCCCAGGTTATATATCATGTACTTGTATTTCAGGTAGGCTGGGTTGGTACCATTATGCATAGTTTCTCTGCTCCTCAAACCCTTTCTTTATATTAAAAACATACTGGGTCAGGCATTCATCTCCATCCAACAGGTTGGTCTAAGCTGGGATATGTTTCTGGTATAGCTAAGCGTCTCCCAAAGAGAAGCTCTGCTGGTGTTATTTCTACAGGTTGTCTCAAAGTATTCAGGACACCCCACAGAGTCAAAGTAAAGGCTTCTGGCCATTTCAGATTAGTGCATGCACATATTCTTGCTATCTTTTCTTTTAATGTTCTATTCATCCTTACTACTTGTCCTGAATATTGTGGGCAATATGGTGAATGTAATTTTCTCTCTATCCTCAAAGTCTTATACAGCTGTGTCATGGTTTATGCCCAGCTGGAAATTAAGCACCACACAGCCACTCACTCAACCCTCCTCTCTCTCCCCCAACCAGGTGGAATGAGGAGGAGAATCAAAGTAAAACTTGTAGGTTGAGATGAGAACAGTTTAATAATTGAAAAGAAAGTAAAAATACAGTAATAATATTAAATGACAATAATAATGATAATAAAAAGGGAAAAAAGAAGTGATGCACAATACAGTTGCCCACTACCTGCTCACCAATGCCAGACTACCCTTCCCAAACCCAGATAGGACCCCCAGTTTATATACAGGGCATGACATTCTATGGTGTGGAATATCCCTTTGGTCAGTTTGGGTCACCTGTCTTGGCTATGCTCCCTCCCAGTTTCTTTTGTGTACCTCCTCACTGGTAGAGCATGAGACAAGAAAAAAGTCCTTCAACTGGGATAAACACAACCTAGCAAACCCCAAAATATCAGTGTGTTATCAACACCATTCTCATTCCGAATGCAAAACACAGCACTGTAACAGCTACTGAAAAGAAATTAACTCTATTCTAGCTGAAACTAGGACAAGTTGTTTGATTATATTTGCTGTAAAATGAGCACCTCTGTCTGATTCATATAGAGGTTAACTTGTTTCCATTTTCCTGGATGTGCTGCACACATCAAAGCTACTAGCTCTGCTCGTTGTGTGCTCATCCTTTCTGGGAGCGGTTGTGCTTCTATTACCTGTCCTCATCTCATCACAGCATACCCAGACCATCACTGTCCTTGCAGGTAGTAGGATGAACCATCTTTGTTTAGAACTAGATCTGGGTTATGTGAGGGAACATCAATTAAATCAGTTTGTGGTTTACTTGGGTTATGTAGTCGCCATCATGGAAACGTGGTGGGACAACTCGCATGACTGGAGTGCTGCCATGGGTGGCTACAAGCTCTTCAGAAGGGACAGGCAAGGTAGGAGAGGTGGAGGGGTGGCTCTGTATGTTAGAGAGTCTCTTGACTCTGTCTACAGTAACAATAAGATTGAGTGTCTGTGGATCAAAATCAGGGGGAAGGCCAACAAGGCTGACATCCTGGTGGGAGTCTGTTACAGACCACCCAAACAGGATGATGAGGGTGATGAATTATTCTATAAGCAGCTGGCAGATGTCTTAAAATCCCCAGTCCTTGTTCTTGTGGGTGACTTTAACCTGCTGGATGTCTGCTGGGAACTCCACACAGCGGAGAAGAGGCAGTCTAGGAGATTCCTAGAGCATATAGAGGATAATTTCCTGCTCCAGCTGGTAAATGCACCTACCAGGGATGGGGCCTTACTAGACCTGCTGTTCACAAACAGAGAGGGGCTGGTGGGTGATATGGTGGTCGGAGGCCGTCTGGGGCACAGTGACCATGAAATAATAGAGTTTTCAATACTCAGGGGTGCAAGGAGGGCCATCAATAAAACCTCTACGCTGGACTTCCGGAGGGCAGATTTCAGCCTATTCAGAAGACTGGTTCAGCATGTACCCTGGGAAACAACCCTTGAAAACAAAGGGGTCCAGGAGGGATGGACATGCTTCAAGAAGGAAGTCTTGAAAGCACAGGAGCAGGCTGTCCCAATCTGCTGAAAGGCAAGCCGGTGGGGAAGATGACCGGTCTGGCTGAACAGGGAGATTTTGAAGGAAATAAGGGTAAAAAAGAGAACTTACCAATTATGGAAAAAAGGGTTGGCTACTCAGGAAGAGTTTAGGAATATAGTTAGGTCATGTAGAAAGAAGATTAGAGAGACAAAGGCGCAATTTGACCTCAATCTTGCCACTTCTGTCAAGTATAACAAAAAGTCTTTCTACAGATACATCAATAGCAAAAGGAGAGGCAAGGAAAACCTCCATTCTTTATTGGACATGGGCGAGAACATAGTTATCAAAGATGAGGAAAAGGCTGAGGTATTTAACACCTTCTTTACCTCAGTTTTCAACAGTAAGACAGGTTGTCCCGAGGACAGCTGGTTTCCGGAGCTTGTAGACAGAGATAAGAAGCTGAATAGCCTCCCTGTAATCCAGGAGGAAACAATTAGCGACCTACTGAGCCACTTGGATCCTCACAAGTCTATGGGACCAGATGGGATCCACCCAAGGGTGATGAGGGAGCTGGCACAAGAGCTCACCAAACTGCTCTCTATCATCTACCAACAGTCCTGGCTCACTGAGGAGGTCCCAGATGATTGGAAGTTGGCAAATGTCACGCCCATCCACAAAAAGGGCTGGAAGGAAGACTTGGGTGTCTCTGTCAGGATGGCCAAAACACGAAAAGGTCTTCTTCCAGAAGAATAGGACAGGACCTTTATTGCAACAAATCACTGACATTTATAGTCCTTGGTGTAACATACATGTTATACCACCATTGGTGATTCTACATAAACATACATCACAATTGGCTGCCTTGTAGCACACTCATGATGATTCAGCATCTGCAAAGTCATGGTGACTTGGTTCCTGCAGGATCATGATGATATTCCAAAAGTTCAGGAAGTCCAGCCTTGCTGTTCCGGCTTCCTTCTTCTCACTTCCTTCCCCAGCTGTCTCAGGGATACACAGGTATCTGTGTTATAGCCATTTCACTCAGAGAACTGGGGGTCAGCCGGATTCCTCCATACCCAGGAAACTACAGGCCTGTCAGCCTGACCTCAGTGCCTGGCAAGGTTATGGAGCAGATCATCCTAAGTGCAATCACACAGAACCTACAGGATGGACAAGGGATCAGACCCAGCCAGCATGGGTTTAGGAAGGGCAGGTCCTGTCTGACCAGCCTGATCTCCTTTTATGATCAGGTGACCCACCTGGTGGATGAGGGGAAGGTTGTGGATGTAGTCTACCTGGACTTCAGCAAAGCCTTTGACACCGTCTCCCACAGCATACTCCTGAAAAAGCTGGCAGCCCACGGCTTGGACAGGGGCACTCTGTGCTGGGTTAGGAACTGGTTGGAGGGCCGGGCCCAGAGAGTGGTGGTGAACGGTGCTGCATCCAGTTGGCGGCCGGTCACTAGTGGTGTCTCCCAGGGATCAGTGTTGGGCCTAGTTCTGTTTAATATCTTTATCGATGATTTAGATGAGGGGATTGAGTCCACCATTAGCAAATTTGCAGATGACACCAAGCTGGGGGGGAGTGTCGATCATCTGGAAGGCAGGAGGGCTCTGGAGAGGGACCTGGACAGACTGGAGAGTTGGACTGATTCCAACGGGATGAGGTTCAACATGGCCAAGTGCCAGGTCCTGCACTTTGGTCACACCAACACCATGCAGTGCTACAGGCTGGGGACAGAGTGGCTGGAAAGTAGCCAGGCAGAAAAGAACCTGGGAGTTTGGATTGACAGGAAGCTGAACATGAGCCAGCAGTGTGCCCAGGTGGCCAAGAAGGCCAATGGCATCCTGACCTGTATCAGGAACAGTGTGGCCAGCAGGTCCAGGGAAGTGATTCTTCCCCTGTACTCAGCGTTGGTGAAGCCACACCTGGAGTACTGTGTCCAGTTCTGGGCCCCTCAGTTCAGGAAGGATATTGAGGTGCTGGAGCAGGTCCAGAGAAGAGCAACAAGGCTGGTGAAGGGGTTTGAGCACAAGTCCTATGAGGAGAGGTTTGGGAGCTGGGGTTGTTCAGCCTGAAGAAGAGGAGACCTCATCACTCTCTACAACTACCTGAAAGGAGGTTGTAGCCAGGTGGGGGTTGGTCTCGTCTCCCAGGCAGCTATCAGTAAGACAAGAGGGCATGGTCTTAACCTCTGCCAGGGGAGGTTTAGGTTAGATATTAGGAAGAAATTCTTTACAGAGAGGGTAATCAGGCATTGGAATGGGCTGCCCAGGGAAGTGGTGAATTCTCCGTCCCTGGAGGTTTTTAAGAAGAGACTGGATGTGGCACTTAGTGCCATGGTCTAGTAACCACAGTGGTAGTGGATCAAGGGTTGGACTTGATGATCTCAGAGGTCCCTTCCAACCCAGCTGATTCTATGATTCTATGATTCTATGATTCTGTGATTCTATGATTCTGTGATTCTATGATTCTATAGGGTAGTCATCCTTGGCATCTCTATGCCTTGATGGACAGATACAGTATGATCTTTGAACTACAAAGTGTCACCATGTTCCCCTCCCTGCAGGATGTTTGTGGAGGGAGTAGCCTTCACTCTACTTCCCTCTCCGTTCCATTCCCCGTAGCAGGTGTTTATCATTGTTTAGGGAACCTCTGTGGGGCATGCTGGATTTTACCCTGTAATTAACCCTATCCATTACTCCACAAGGACCATCCCAAGAGCATGGTCCAAATGCTACTTGAACTCTGTCAGGCTTGGTGCTGTGACCACTGCCCTGGGGAGCCTGTTCCAGCACCCAATCACCCTCTGGGTGAAGAACCTCTTTCTAATATCCAACCTAAACTTCCCCTAACACAACTTCAGGCCTTTTCCTCGAGTCCTGTCACTGGTCACCACAGAGAAGAGATCAATGCCTGCCCCTCTTCTCCTCACAAGGAAGTTGTAGACTGCAATGAGGTGTGTCCTCAGTCTCCTCTTCTCTAAGCTGAACAGATCAAGTGACCTCAACCACTCCTCATACAGCTTCCCCTCAAGGCCCTTCACCATCTTTGTTGCCCTCCTTTGGACGCTCTCCAATAGCCTAATATCTTTCTTATATCGCAGTGACCAAAATTGCACACAGTATTCAAGGTGAGGCCGCACCAGTGCTGAGTGGGACAATCACCTCCCTCAACTGGCTGGCGATGCCTTGCCAGTTGCGCCCCAGGACACGGTTGGCCCTCCTGGCTGCCAGGGCACTGCTGACTCATATTCAACTTGCCATCGAACAGGACCCCCAAGTCCCTTTCCACAGCACTGCTTTCCAGCATCTCATTCCCCAGTCTGTATGTACATCCAGGGTTGCCCCATCCCAGGTGCAGTATCTGGCACTTCACCTTGTTGAACTTCATGTGGTTGGTGATTGCCCAGTCCTCTAATTTGTCAAGATCTCTCTGCAGGGTCTCCCTGCCTTCAAGGAAGTCAACAGCTCCTCCCAGTTTTGTATCATCTGCAAACTTGATTAGTATCCCTTCCAGTCCTGTGTCCAAGTAATTTATGAAGATGTTGAAGATCACAGGGCCTATGATGGAGCCCTGTGGATCCCCACTAGTGATAGGTCGCCAGTCTGATGTCACCCCATTCACTATTACCCTCTGTACTGGACCCATGAGCCAATTGCTCACCCACCGCGTGGTGTGTTTATCCAGCTGTGGACTGGACATTTTGTCCAGAAGGATCCTGGGAGAGACAGTATCAAAAGCTTTACTGAAATCCAAAAAGATTGCAACAACTGGTTTCTCTTAATCATCTAGATGGGTTACCTTGTCTCTCTGTATTGGTGGGAAATTAAAAGGGGAGGGAGTTCATTTATTGGAGTTCCTGCCCCAATATTTTTCTTTAAACCAAGATACTGGGTTTGGTGGGGGTTCCTTTTTATAAATATCTTTCCCTACCCTGAACATAGGTTTCTCACTTTCTATGCAAATTAATTATCACGAGCAGTCTATTTTTTCAGACTTTTCTGGAAATGGGTAGGAGGGCTTTGGGGTTTTGGGTTGTCTTGATCTCCCCCCTACAGTCCATGTCCACTTCTAGGCCTCATTCCTATGCTTGCGCTGTACTGTGTTGTGCTTATCTCCAGGAACTAGAACAAGGACATTTGTCCTTTAGGGCTACCCTACCTCCTCATGTTCCTCTTCTCCAGCCACATCTTGTTCTTTCTTAGGGTGTTATTACCAACAATCCTTGGTTATTATCAGCAATTCCTGTCTGTTATCACCAACAATCCTTGGTTAGCTCCCCAGCCATCCAGCTATCAGTGTTTGAGACATACACATTAGCCCCTTATCTTCTGGTTTCTACACGTTCAAGGAGTTGCACACACACCACCTGAGAGTTTAACTGCTTGTACCAGAGTCCCACCGCAGTTGGAAGCTCCAGTGAGCTGACAGGTGCCCCTTTTGACTCCTCGCTTACACACATTCATTCTCAGGAGCATTTCCGCCTTCTTCAGGCTCAACCCTAGATTTCCTGTATTTATAAAAAATAAAAAATATAATAGAATGGTACAGCATCAGTTCAGCTCAAGCTGGGTACCTCCAGAGAGGGACCCAGAACAAAGAAATCCCTGGGCAATTATACCCTTATGACATTAATCTACCTCTCACACGCTTTTCACGTGCCTTGCATGTGCTTTTTGGTCCAATGGTAATTTTTATCTGGAGTCTTTTAACACCTTATTGTTTTCTCTCTCTGTGTCCATGCAGGCAGGCTGTTAATTGTTCTTATCTTGTCAAGTTGCAGCTTCTGATGATGGTTGTAGTCTCCTTCTGATTTGTGCTGCTGGTGCACCTGCTCTCTGGTAGAGCATGGTAAACTAAAAAAGCCCTAGACTTAGGATAAACATTACTTAGCAACAACCAAGACATCACTGTGTTATCAATATTCTCATACTAAAGACAAAACACAGCTCTGTATGAGTTATTAGAAAAATTGCTAAGAAAATTAACTCCATTCTAGCCAAAAACATACCTAGGTTTAGGTTCACAGTTTGTGGTCTAAGGCTTCAGCTAATCTAGTTCTTCATGAAGAGCAAGTAAAGCTTAGCAAACAACATACTAAATCACACATTATTATAACTCCACGTAACTCATTCTACTTAAATCTTATGCTAAACAACTAATATCTCTCAACTGTAGGATTATTAATTTTGGAACCATTGGTGTTCATGGTATTTAGACATGTCCTTTTTTTCTTTTGGATCTCTCCTTCCATCAGATATGGCTGTAACTGGTCAGTGGATTCCAAATGTTTTACAAACTTCCTGATGAAAAGTAGTTCAAACAAGTAGCACTTTTCTAAGCAAACTGAATTATTTGCATGCTTTTTCTTTTCTGCCCTACTGTCTTTGAGTAGATCCATACTGTTATGATTATCTGTTTCCAGTTGTGCAACAAAGGGCAAGTGATTATGAGTCAGTATTTAAAAGTATTAATATGTATTCATGTGTGTGTATATAATTCATATATATATCACTCATTCACATTTCTAATTTTTTAGCCTATCTTTTGTGTTTATAACACCATTCTTGTAATATAAAACAATATCCTCACCATACCCTGTGACCCATTATTTTACTAGACTGTCCTTCTTAAGATCAAGGAATGACAGAGCATCTTATGGATGTTTTCTTCTTGTTGTTTTCAAATTATTTGTGGGTCTGCACATCTGTAAATCTCCTAAGTTGTGGGTCAGCTGAAAAAAAACCTTAAAACCAAAAAAACCATCAAACTCTGCTTCTGTCTTTTTGAAACCGATAAAACTGTTGTCCACATTATATGTCAGTTAGGCTCAGCAAAACTGTTTCCTGTTGCAGAAAACTTGTTATCAACACTCATAAGCAGTAGTATTTATTTCTATTCCTAAAATATCAAAAATTTGATTTAGTTTAAGTGCTTGGGTGAGCCAAAAAACAGAGAATCTGCCTCAACTAAGCAGCTCTGATCTGCCTAGATAAGTTGAAATACTGGCTTTGAACTTTTATTATGGAACCTGCTAAAATCAAAGGTGCTTATGTTTAAAGCCTCAGGCATTACCTCCTCAGCTGTTTCTCAGAGTTGTGTTTGGCCTTTGTGCTTATTTTGAATGTGTAAAATAATTGTCTGAGTTTTGTTATGGTGCCCTTCCACTTTAAGAACTGGGAGGTGGATCTGTATTTGCATCTTTTTGGCTTTTCTGTTTCCAATTCTGCTTTATCTGTCACTGTAATCTGGAATTTATGAAAAACAGATTGAAGACTATTGATAGGGAATATGCAGTAGTTCTTTGACATCTGAACCAATTTACAAAAAATGCACGTGGTGTTTAGTAGACTAATATGGTGTTTAACTGGCTATATACACCCTAACAGTTAGAGAGCTCCATCACATCTGAGCAGACTGCTTTCTTTTGAAAGATGCCAGACATTTGCTCCCTCAGTAGAAATACCTTCAATCCTGAAAGACAACTGACCGCAAATGTGGTTCTTTGAAGAAATTTGTTTGACTGGATTTTCAGCACACTTAAAGGAATAGGACCAGACACACCCACAGGTTGGGCGGAGAGGTGATTGAGAGCAGCCCTGCAGAGAAAGACTTGGGAATGATGGTTGATTAAAAACTCAACATGAGCCAGCAGTGTGTGCTCACAGCCCAGAAAGCCAACTAAATCCTGGGCTGCATCAAAAGGAGCATGGCCAGCAGGTCAAAGGAGGTGATTCTCCCCCTCTGCTCTTGTGAGACCCCACCTGGAGTACTGTGTACAGTTCTGGTGCCCCCAAGGTAAGAAGGACATGGAACTGTCGTGAGGAGGGCCACAAAGTTGATAAGAGGACTGGAGCACCTCCCATACGAAGACAGGCTGAGAAAGTTGGGGCTGTTCAGTCTGGAGAAGAGAAGGTTGCCTGGAGACCTCATGGCAACCTTCCAGTATCTGAAGGGGACCTACAGGTAAGCCAGGGAGGGACCCTTCATCAGGAACTGTAGTGATAGGACAAGGAGTAATAGGTGCAAATTGAAAGAGGGGAAATTTAGGCTGGATATTAGGAAGAAATTTTTCACTGTGAGGGTGGTGAGATACTGGAACAGGTTGCCCAGACAAGTTGTGGATGCCCCAATCCTGGTAGTGTTCAAAGTCAGGCTGGATAAGGCCTTGAGCAACCTGGTCTAGTGGGAGGTGTCCCTGTCCACGGCAGGGGAGGCTGGGACTAGATGATCTTAAAGGTCCATTCCAACCCCTTAACATTCTATGATTCTATGACATCATCCTCACTAGTCACAGTAGCTCTTCTGGTCCTATGTGCACTTATTGACAACAAATTCAATTTGCTTATCTCTGTACATAATTTTTTGCTTTAATGCTTTTGTCTTAACACTTTATTTAGATGCACTTCAATTACTCCAGGTTTTTAATACTACTATTTGGCATTGTAATTCACAGAAAGCTTGCAGATATTTATGGTTCTTTGCAAAGTTAGATCAGTTTCATGTAATAACTTCCTCCGTGACCTGTTTATAATTTAAACTCCTTAGAATTTAGTCAGAATGTTTCTAGAATGTGTTGGGGGAGAGGAGACGGTTGCTGTTTAAAGAGCAAACACTTTTAAAAAGTGTCAATCCTAAAGCTTATCCAATTATTTCAGCTTTTGACTTTGCTTTATTATATAAATTTGTAACAGTAAATGGTCCTTCTGGGATTATCATGGGAAAAAGTGTTTTATGTAGAAGTTATCAAAGTTTGCATAGGTAGTTTGGTAATCAACTAATAATCTTGGTTACACAAAATTCCTGTTCCTATATCCAACTGCTTGCACTTAATGTAGTTACAGGATTTATCTTCCTTCTATTTTTTTATTCATTATTGCATAACTGCAGAAAAATGTAAATAAAACTCAGGTACTCTTTTGAATGTCAGTAAAATTCTATTTTGAATAGAGTGGTTAGGGAAGTTTTGTTCTTTTCTTACAGCAGCCAGGACTACAACTTATATGCCTTCCCAGATTGCTTATTGAGTTGTAGTACATTGTAGCAAGCCAAGTGTGAGAACAAGAAGAGAAAGGCTTGAGGAATGTCTAGATGACCTTGTATTGTTTTCTCTAAGCCGTGATTTACTGCCCAGAAACGAGCTAAGCCCTCCAGTTTGCAATTCACCATGCCAGGGTGTAAAAAAGGGTAACTTGAAACTCCAAGGTCTGTGTGTGTGGTGTCTGTGTGATAGGTCGGCCTGAGAGAGTGATGGATGTGTGACTTGCAGCTATGTTCTGTCTTAATTTGCTTAACCACTCCCAGCTGAAAGTGAATGAGATAAAAACGCTGGATCATGGGCAATAAAGCGATTTCTGTCCATCAAGTCAGGAGTCCGTGATTCATTCCATCATAAATGGCACCCAAATAAGGCTGAATCATCGTACACAGTGTTCCATGGCAGAAGCTGCAGCCGAACTGGGTTGGTCATTTGCGCGCATCATCCTGTTTCGGGATCATCACCCATCGTCGTGACAGAGGTGAGTGGTTGCAGAACTATGGGCCAATTGGTGCCAAAGGAACATAAGTTATATACAGAAATTTTGCATTGTATTTTAAAAGAACAGGGGTCTGCTGTTAAAATGGTCGATGTGGTCAAATTGCTCGTATGGGTTAGAGACTCTTGTCCCTAGTTTCCTAAACATGGTTCTTATGAGACTGCGTTATGGGCTAAGGTTGGCAAGGAGCTCCGAAAAAAAGCTGATTTAGCTTTGGATATCCCGACCGAAGTTGTAGTTGCTTGGAAAGTTGTGTATATGGCTTTAAGAGCTGTGGAACAAACAGACACCATTTCGCAGGCCGTTGGTCTGCTGCCATATGCAGATGAATCCTCTGAGGGTAATAAAATACTTAACGACCCACTGACAGTGACTGATGAGCTTAATGAGTCCTTTGATCTGGATCCCGCAACCCCTGAAAAAGACACAGCTCTATATTCCCTAAAGTAGGCAGAAATAGTAGCGGCTTCTGCCCCAATGGCAGAGGAAATTTTACAGGCACAATATAATCAACCTCAGTCTCTGTTATCCACGCCCCCGCACACGTTGCCAGTGCAACCGGCACACCGCCCGGAGGCTAATGTGGATTCCTTTATTTTGGAGGACTGTAAATTGGCTGGTTTAAAATGCGGGGATGTTGAACTCTTGAATGCTATGCCAGTGCTTTATAGGCCACACCACCTGCCTCAGTTTGAACATCTTCCTTATGATGTTGTGAAAGAGGTTTGTAAATCCACAAAAGACTATGGACTGCAATCATCATATACACTGAGGTTGATTGAGACTGTTGGAGATTCTTACGTTATGACCCTGTCTGACTGGAAAGGCTTTTTATGTTTAATCTTGTCTGCCATGCAGTTTACGGTTTGGTCTGCTGAATATCGCGAACTGGTCAATGCTCAAGTAAGGGACAATGTAACGAGCGGGATGGCTATAGGTCGTGATGGGTTACTGGATGAGGGGCAATACTCTACTGCAATGACACAGATCATGCTGCCACGGCTCGCTTTCACTCAAGCTACTGATCTGACCATGAAAGCCCTTAGAAAAGTTCCAGATGCCAAAAACAGAGAACTGTCTTTCGCAGCTGTTAAACAGGGACTGCAGGAACCTTACGAGTCGTTCATTGATCTATTGCAGACTGCAATTTCAAGGCAGATAGATAATGATGCAGTAGCATAGGTTTTACTTTTTCAGTTAGCAATTGACAATGCAAATATGGATTGTCAAAGAGCTTTGGTGCCTTTAAGAAATCGGACTAAGTCAGTTGCTGAACTTATGACTTGTCAGCATGTCGGCACAGAGTCCTTCAAAGCTTCCTTGCTAGCAACTGCATTAGCTGAACAGATGGTTGTAACCCGCGCTGCTATTCGCTGTTATCAGTGTAATCGAGAAGGACATATTAAAAGAGACTGCCCCTTGAGGAATAAAAATGACAATATTCCCCCCCCCGCCCGTGCAGCAAAGGATTTCATTGGGCAAATCAGTGCTGATACAAATTTACTAATGACAGCAAACCCCTTTCAGGAAACTTCAAAGGGGGTGCGTGGCCTGGTGCCCCTAAACAAAACTGGGTCCCACCTGTCGAGAATCACAACAGAGCACAGAACTTCACGTCTCACAGCCCTCAGACAAACAGGGCATACGCAGCCTCCAACCTGCCACCTCAGGAAGCGCCGGGCTGGATTTGGCCCTCGCCACAGGAATAAACATACCAGATGATGCTGTTGTTGTAGCAGGCACGGGTGTTTATGACCCTTTGCCCGGCAGTACATTTGGCCTTATTTTAGGTCACTCATCTGCCAGCAAAAGTGGTCTTTTTATTATTCCTGGACTTATTGATTCTGACTACAAAGGTGAAATTAAAATGATGCTGTGGACTCCATGTCTCCCGTGTTACATACCACAAGGAGAAAAAATAGCACAGCTGTTGTTATTGCCTTATGTGAAGCAGCACAAAGATCATCAGACAGAGAGAATGGGAGGTTTTGGAAGTGCTAATACACCACAGATCTATTGGTCAACTTTAATCTCAGACAGCCAGCTGTTGTTAAAATTGCAAATAGAAGACAGGTACTTTACTGGTCTAGTGGACACTGGAGCAGTTGTTTCCATCATTAATGCTAAAGATTGGCCTCCTTATTGGGAGCTTGAAATTCCACAAGCAGCAGTTACAGGAGTCGGCGGCATGCAGGTTCCGCAGCAGAGCAAGGCAGTGTTATCTGTTATAGGGCCAGACAGACAACGGGGAACTCTCCGTCCCTATGTTCTGTCTCTTCCATGTACTTAATGGGGGAGAGACATACTCAAACAGTGGAATTTACAGCTAATCACGCAAGTGGATTCAAAGCAGGATTTTTCTGAGAGGCCACTGTGCAACAGCCGTGGCTCAAATTAGCCTGGAAAACAGACACTACGGTTTGGGTGGACCAGTGGCCATTGAAATCAGAGCAGCTAGAATGGGCACAGAAATTAGTACAAGAGCAATTAGAAGCAGGACATATTGTTCCATCTAACAGACCCTGGAACACACCTATATTTGTAATCCCGAAAAAGTCAGGAAAATGGAGATTATTGCAAGATTTAAGAGCAGTGAATGCTGTCCTTCAACCTATGGCAGTGTTGCAGCCTGGAATTCCTAATCCGATGCTTATTCCTGACTCTTGGGACATGGTTGTTCTGGATCTGAAGGATTGCTTCCTTTTTACCATCCTGTTACATGAGAAAGATAGTGAAAGATTTGCTTTTTCTGTTCCCAGTATTAATCACAGCGCTCCTATGCGACGATATCAATGGGTTGTATTGCCTCAAGGGATGATGAATAGTCCTACGATCTACCAGTTAGTTGTTGATTCTGCATTCCAGCCAGCAAGACAGCAGTTCCCAAAAGCTCACATATATCACTATATGGACGATACCTTAATAGCAGCAGCTAATTCAGTGAAGGTTGAGCAAATTTTTATGGTGGTACAACAGTGCCTGTGACTTTATGGCTTATAGATAGCACCGGAAAAGGTAAAGAGAAGCTCCATGGAAGTATTTAGGCTGGAAAGTTTTTGAAACTACAGTATTTCCCTCTTCTATAAAATTGCACATTAATGTCAAAACACTCAGTGATTTACAGAAATTGCTAGGGACCATTAACTGGATTCGGTCAATGCTCAGTATTACTACAGAAGACTTATCCCCTCTTTTTGATCTGCTGAAGGGTGACCCTGATTTATCATCTCCGCATCAATTCACTGAAACAAGTCAGCAAGCTCTGCAACTGGTCATCCAAAAAATTCACATGGTTTTTGCAGGCTGTCGACGTCTGAATGCCCTGATTGCTTTACTTGTAATTTATAGTTCTTTTCAACCTTATACTCTAATAGGACGATGGGTTACAGAGGACCAACAAGTCATAATTTTAGAGTGGGTTTTTTTTGTCACACTTGTTTCCTAAAACATTAACTACAACTGTGGATATGCTAACTTCTCTGGTACACAAAGCCTGCCAGCGATGCCAGGTTCTGGCTGGTTTGGAGCCAGCTGTAATTTATCTGCCTTTCAAGAAAGATGTTTTTCATGGTTTACTTTTGCAATCTTTATCTTTGCAGACTGCCTTTGCTGACTTTTTAGGAGAAATCATCTTTCAACTGCCGAGACACAGGTTTCTACAGTCATTATCCAAATTACCCTTTCAGCCACAAGATCTCTGTTCCAGGACTCCAATAGCTAATGCCGTCACTGCTTTTATTGACGGTTCGGGCAAGACGGGAAAGGGTGCTGTTGGATAATCACTGTCCCCGGCAGTCAACAGTGATTACAGTTTCTGCATCAACACAGATTGTTGAGTTTTCTGCGGCTATAAAAGCATTTGAGTTATTCAGTGCCCAAGCTTTAAATATTGTTCGTGACTCTCAATATGTCGTAGGTATCATAGCTCAGATTGGAGACTCTTTGCTTTATGCACTTGTCTCATTTGGTACGTTCTCGTCACCATGCTTATTTTGTTTGTCATATTCGTTCTCATACCAACTTGCCAGGACCAATCGTAGAAGGTAATTCAGTGGCAGATAAGTTAACCATAACAGCTGTGGTGCTGAATCTTTTTGAACAGGCGTGTCTGTCTCATTCCTTTTATCATCAAAACACTTTGTCCTTACAGAAATCTTTTCATTTAACAAGAACGCAGGCACAGGATATCATTCGTGCATGCCCTGATTGTCAGATATTTGCCTCATTACCCACGGCAGGAGAAGTTAATCCACGAGGTCTTTCAAGCAATGAACTGTGGCAAACTGATGTTACACGTGTCCTCCTTTGGGACCCTTAAATACTTACATGTTACGGTTGACACTTTTTCTGGTTACATTTATGCATCTGCTAGAACAGGTGAAAAAATTAAAGATGCTTGAAACCACTGGCTCGCTGCTTTTGCAGTCATGGGTATGCCAAAATCCATCAAAATAGACAATGGCTCTGCCTACACTGCTGCTTCAACACTGCATTTTTTGCAGGACTGTGGAACCACACATGTTCCTGGTCTCCCTCATGTTCCCACGGGCCAAGCTATTGTGGAATGTACTCATCGCACTCGGAAAGCGATGCTGGAAAAACAAAAAAGGGGGAATACCCTAACCTCAGTGCATGATTGGGTACAAAAGGCCCTGTATGTTTTAAATTTTTTGAATATGCAGGACGATATCTCTCCAACTACTGCCGTACAACAACATTTATCAGCAAAACCCTTTTCAGCATCAAAACCAAAGGTCTGGTATAAAGATCCTGAGACACATCAGTGGGAAGGACCTGTTGAGCTAATTACTTGAGGAAGAGGGTATGCGTGTGTTCTTCTTCCTGCAGGACCTAGGTGGTTGCCAGCTAAATATATACGGTCTTATTACGAGCTGGAACGACGAACTGCAGAATCCACTTCCAGAAATCCAGGGCCTGCAGGTGATACTTTGGAACAACAGAGCCAGGAAGAGAGAACAGATGACCAGTGACACCAGCATTATCTGGGGTCGACTCGAACTTCTAGATGAGCAAGTATAATGTATCATGACAACAGTGGGTGCAGTATAAACGCCTGGCAACATCTTTTTAGCTTATTTGGCCTTGATCTTTTCTGCATCTAAGGTCTGTATTGCTTAGTTATTCTGTATCATATCAGCAGTAGTCATTTTAGTTACTGCCTCTGTTGCAGTCACCTTATTAACGGAAATCTGTGTAGATTAAACTGCCTCTGATAACATCTTGCAAGAGCTATGAATTTAAGCAAGTTAATTAAGCCCTTATGGTTTGTTTAGATGCCTTAGAATCTGCTATCATGTGGTTAGACGATAAACGACATGCCTTGTAAACTAGAAGTACGTTGTGGTGTGAATTATAGTAATCTTTGTTAAGTTTTGCAGTGACTACATTGAATTTCCCATTGAGCGGAATCATGGAGCACCGAGCGATGGCTGTCTTCCTCTATCGTGCTGAATACAGAAAGGGGGGAGATGTAGCAAGCCAAGTGTGAGAACAAGAAGAGAAAGGCCTGAGGAACGTCTAGATGACCTTGTATTGTTTTCTCTAAGCCGTGATTTACTGCCCAGAAACGAGCTAAACCCTCCAGTTTGTAATTGACCATGCCGGGGTGTAAAAAAGGGTAACTTGAAACTCCAAGGTCTGTGTGTGTGGTGTCTGTGTGATAGGCCGGCCTGAGAGAGTGATGGATGTGTGACTTGCAGCTGTGTTCTGTCTTAATTTGCTTAACCACTCCCAGCTGAAAGTGAATGAGATAAAAACACTGGATCATGGCAATAAAGCGATTTCTGTCCATCAAGTCAGGAGTCCGTGATTCATTCCATCATAGTACATAAAGCAGAAGGCATCTCACAGCATACCTCATTCTATAGAAGCAACAAACCTTTATTTATTCACTGCTGAAAGTGTAACATGCAGATTGACTAGTCTTATTTTTTATGCAGTCCAATGCTGAATGCTTAAAAGAAAGTGACAATACTGATGAGAACTAGAACTTGGGGCACTTAACTTTGTTTAAACATGTTACCCATTTTTGCTTCATTGAAGTAGATGGATTTTGCCCTGGATTCTGTGAAAGGAAATTAGAAACAAAGTTTTTAAACCCTTTCTGTCAAAAATGGCTTGAAATAAGAACTGAAGCATATGACATTGAAGAATGATGATAATGTACTACAAAAGGTCTTCCTGTATGCATAAATACATTCTTAGCCATAGCCATCTTGTCTTTTGTGATGACAATGTTCCCTTTAGTACGGTAGCATTAATACTGAAAGAATAAAACATAGGAATGACAGAATGAAGTAAGCAATTTAAAGTGACAGCCTTCTGTTTCAGGTTATCCTGAATGCAAAAGAGGTTCATACTTATATACGTATATATATACTTATATATACTTATATATATAACCTATTTTCAGTTCTAAATAGATTTAACATTACTTAATAACTCTGCACATCTTTTCTTCTTAGTGAATGGAGTTCAGATCCAGAAATGTTCCATGAAATAAATGTTCCTTTGTATAAATCTGAGTTTTTCTGTAGGAGGCAGCAGGATGTTCAGATTCAGTGGAGTGTCAGTTTAGTAATTTTGTTCAAAGTGCTTGGTGAGAATAATCTTTCTCCTATAATGAAGCACAAGGATAAGTAATAACTTTTTATTCATGATAAGCATCAAAATATGAGCCTGCTGGTCTTTGCTTTTCATTTTTCATTACCTTTCAGTCAGAACTTCCTGCAGTGTGCACACAATGTGATCAATAACTCAATAACTTTTTTTCATGCAGTAATTATCTCTACGTGGTATTATCTGAACACTGGTTTTATTATCCAAAAGATGTAGGAGATATTTATATAATCAGATGATCCCTTTTCAGATGAAGCTGCTTCACAACAGCAGGAGAAAGTTTGGTTTAAATAGCCTTTTTAAAAAATGCTCTATGGAAAGATTACCAGGCAGTACTTTTTTCTAAGGAAAAAAGTATTCTAAATACTCTTTTGCACGTAATACTTTAATTAAGCACAAAGTAAATGGAAGTGTCCTGTAAATTAACAGAGTTTTAAGTAATTCTGCTGTGTCTTTTAATAAAACAGTCTATTTGGAAAATAGGTACCACTGCTCTGAAGTTCCTAGATGATGACTGGACTACTGTTTTCTCAGAATAGATTTATCTTAAAAAATAACATTCCTATCTGGAATACACTCTCATTTCATTGTCTTCTAATTTTCACAGATTGAGATCTTACAAGAGTCACGAATGATGATTCCAGACTGCCAGCGCAGATTAGAAGTTGCATATGCAGATCTTACTCAACTACTAGTAAGTATAGCACCAAAATCCACTGATCAAGAAATGCTGCTTTTCTGTGATGAATTTTGGATAAACATGCTTGTCTGTAGTGTAATTGCAGCATATTAGAACAGGATTGAAGAATTACTTCTTATAGATCCCAAGACTAGCATCTTATAACATACCAATATTTCATTTTAGATAACTGTCTTTGCAGACTTGGTCTTCAGTCTATGTGTATTAGAATACTAGAAGCTGTCTTTAAGGACGTGCACACAACATACACTTAAATACTGAATGGTTAAAATGGACTCTGAATTCCTGTGATAGTTACATGCTTCACTTGCTTTAGGTAATCTTTGTAGATCATGTAGATATATATAATATACTTGTAGTGGACTGAATTAGTCAAAATACTTTGCTTACCACTTTTATTATGCTATGGACAAGAAACAAGACAGCTGAATCCTTACTGAGTACGGCTTATGCAATTAATAAGAATTCTGCTACACATATAAATACTACTGTGAGGCTAAAAATACATGCCGTAAATTAAGCCTCAGACACACATGACAGCTAAAATGCAAAACCCTTTTCAAAGGAAAAGTCAAGGCCTCTTGCCCTTGGATGGCATGCCGCTACTGTTTTCCAAAATAAGTTCTCAGTACCTAGCAGGATTTAGGGTCCTTTTGCCATTCAACTAGCTACTTGACAGTTGGTCTACATTTCAGCAGCATGCAGAAGTGATGCTATTGATCCATACACTGTGCTGTACAGAGTTAAAACATGGAATGTGGGGAGTTACTATTCTTATTAAGAATTTGGTAGTCTTTAGAGGTTGCTTTCTGTTCTTAGCTCACCTTCAATGCTTAAAATCAACTATGTAGTAATATGTTTTTTCAATTCTCAATTTCTGCTTAAGCTTTTTTTCTTAATGGTACTCTTGTTCTGAGTTCTGTTGTTGGTTCCAGTTATGCTGTCCTGGGCTTCAAATATTTATTTAACAAAATAAAAGCATGCATAGGTCAAATCTATTCACACATGACAGCCATTATCCTGAAACTTAAGGAGGACAAAATAAATTGCCTGTACTTTGAATTATGTAAAATTAGTGTTTTCAATAATGATATATCCCTTGTTTCATAGTTTCCTTCTTAAATTTAATCCCATGGCCATTATTTTCAAAGTGCTCAAAAGTTTTGTTTTTAATTCCAGGAAAATGAAAAAGAATTGCAAGAAGCAGAAGAGTATAAAGAAGCATGTTCTATACTAGAGTCAGTGAAGCTGGAAGCCTAGAAGTTTTTCAGCACTCTCTTTATATGCATTTAGTACTGGGTCCATTCCACACTTTCATTTGACTATGGCTCTATTGCTATTGTTGTCTTGCTAAGGTTCTCTTTATGCAAACTGGCCTTTCTCTAACTGCTAGATGCATCAAATAAAGGATGTTCTGAAACACCTGTGTGTTCCATATTCAGGCAAAGTAGAAACATTTCCAGTTCACCTCAGTTACAAAAAGGAAAAAAATAAACCCTATTTAATGTAAGCATAATAGCTAATATACATAACTTAATCTGAACAATTCAGGTTAAGAAAGTTTAGCTATCTAAGGAATGTGAGGGACCAATAAATACTTTGGAGAGACCTTATATTTTAAATAATTTCAAGCCACTATAGCATAACAATCTTGCACTTAAAAAAGAGATTGAGTAAATGACCCTTCGACATCACCCATCTTTTTTTCTGTGATGCAATTTATTTGTAATTTTATTATTACTCCCTGTTCGGGTGCCATTTATGGACGGAATTAATATTACACGGACTTCTGACTTGATGGACAGAAATCACCTTATTCCCCCATGACTCAGGGTTTTTATATCATTCACTTTTAGCTGGGAGTGGCTAAGCAAATTAAGACAGAACACAGCTGCAAGTCACACATCCATCACTCTCTCTCAGGCCGGCCTGTTCACACACACAGCACATACACAGACCTTGGAGTTTCAAGGAACTCCTTTTACACCCACATATGGTAAGAATGCAAACAGGACAGCTGAGCTTGTTTCTGGGAAGTAAATCATAGCCTAGAGAAAACAACACAAGGTCATCTTTAGACATTTCTCAGGCCTTTTTCTTCTTGTTGTCACACTGGCTTGCTACAGAGCCCAAGACAGAATTAAGAACTGATTCCAAATCTTTCTTAGTTTGCCTGGGGTTGATTTGTAGAACCCAATTCACACAATTACCATTGATCAAAATTCTGTTACTTTTTCAAGAAACATAATTTAGCAAATGACTAGTATCTTGTCAGTTGGATCTGCTGGTAAGAGTATCTGGCCTGAATGCTTTTCCTGAAAGCACTTTGGCTTAAATGAGTTTCTTTGAACAAAGCTTAAACCCCAGAAGCTGGAAGAGTACTAAGAAGTAAGGGAACAATGCTTAATTTCCCTGGAAGACCAAGGGAACAGCGCTAATCTTCCTAGAAGACCAAACATTTACAAAAGCTATGGTTCTTTCAGAATGGCTTCTCTAAACAGCAAAGAGTAAGCTCTGATGAACAAGAAAGTTTTTTCCTTCATTTTTCTAGTTTTAAAGGTTTTTTTGCCTGTTCCTTAAAGAAAACACAAAGTACAGTGTACCTTTTTTGTGGTACTATATTCAATACTTTTATTAAAAGTTTTTGTTAATTTGCCTGAGTTTGGGTAAACTGCAGTTTCAGTACCTCTATTTGTGTACCTTACTCTCAATGTGCTTGATAAATCTACTTATCACTCTTTAGCACTGCTGTGACAGACTATCAACACTGCAAGATTTCTGATTGAGTACAGAATGACCTACTTTTGAAGTGACCCCAGACTAGTATTAGACAGCACTAAGAGATAAAAACCGTTTCTGACAACACTGGTTTCATAAGAGCACATGCACACCTTCTTACCAGCATTGTGTCCTAGGCGTGTAACTGCCAAATGGACACTGCCCTGTTTGCAGGGCAAATGAACTGCTCCTGAGGAGAACATGTCTTTGTATACTCACTTCAGTCAGTTTCTTCTATGAACCTTCATCAGGAACAGTGGCTGGAGCAGACAAAGCCTGCCTTAGCTGACTGACTGTAGTCAGCATAACAGTAACTATGCTTGCAGGCCCTTGAATGGAGTGTGGTGAATAAATGCTGAGCTGAAAAGGTGTGTGGGGATGTTAAGTCTACTGGGTAAGGCAGAATTTAAAGTAAAAAATACTCTTCAGAAGAAATAATATATACTTCTGGAAAACAAACCCACAGAAAAATGATGTGTAGTTGCTGAGTACCACATGCAGGTCAGCATGAAATCTAAACATAGGTGGGACCTGTAGTGACTGAAACGAAGTAGCATTGTGGTATGGTTTAAGTTGGCATTTAGAGTTTAAGGGCGCATGGGACTGAGTAGTTAATATATAAACCAGACTCCAGGGAAAAGTTTCTTATTGCAATAGTTCCTAGGGTAGAATAGTTTCTCATATTTGCCTATACATGTCTGTCAAGGCTATTTTCTAGGTCCCTTTGATTACATAATGAATTAAGATGATACTCTCTCCTATTCATTTCTTCTTCCCTCTTACTGAGTTCTCCAAAAGACTGAGCATATTCTGTTGTACAGAAAAAAACCAGACTCACTGATGAAAATTGAGGTATGTTCATACCTGAAAGGAATGGCTCTCTTCTTGTCTCTGGGTACCCCAAAAGTGTCTGAGAGGACAGCAGCATAATTATCTGTAAAAACTATACCAAAAAATTTTGACAATGCAGCAATAACATAGGGCGGGTCCTTGAAGAATCATTTGCCTTGAAGGCAAATCCATGCAGGTAATGCATTACTCATGTTAGTGGAACAGTTGGTCCAGTGATATATTATGGCAGACTAAATTTTTCCAACAGTGCTCTGAGTGGCCACATGCAGATTATTGATATAGAAGATTATTTTTGCTGGGTCTAATTTCCATAGTGAAGTAAAATACAGAAAATTAAGCCTAAATAGTAATATTGTTGTCATCTCAGATCTCAAACTCAAAAGGCAGTAGCACATCAAGTGACACCATGTTATTTCTAATTTTGGATTACATACTCATTTTGGAGATACATAGTCTGCATTATCAGATACAAGAGCCCATTACAAAAAAGAAAAGTCCTGTGGGCAACATTTTTGACCTCTGTCCTCTTTGAACCTTGCCACTAGCTTAACTGATGCCTTTCAAAGTCTACCTAAGATTGACACAATCTGTATTCACCCTTACATATGATGGATGATACATGTCCATTTAGCACTCAGAAGTTTTCATACTGCACTCTTATCATAAATGCATTTTTATGCCTATCATAGGTTTACTTGTTCTAGAAAAACAAGCAGGGAATTTTTCTTTCCTCTGCATCACTGTAAAAGAAAGATGTTGAACAAGGGAGGGGGAAGGGGTTTGCCTAGGGTAATTGACCCACACAAAAGAACTAACAAGCAGATCCACATTCCAAGCTGATGGCCCTCCAAAGACTGTGGGGAGGGGTGAGGAGGGTTTTTTTTCTCTCTCCTCAGAAACGGGAGGCACTGCACTTTTGCCTTAACTCAGGCAAGGTGTGTGTTGGAGGGGTCCTAGGTTCACTTTGTTTTCGGCCTGGTCACCTGGCTGCTTCTGGCCCTGGTTTGCCTCCGTTTTCCTGCACCCTGTTCTGCCCCCAGCCCAGACCTGCTCGGACTTCATCAGAGAGGCTTGACCCAGCTGCAGAGGAACTTTTTGGGAAGGAGATCACCTTTTTCCTCCTCTGCTTCCATGTTGGCAGTGGCATGTGTCCATCGATGCAAGGGGGGAATTCCCGGCCACAGCCAGCCACAGACAGCGTGAGTTTCATGGGAAGAACCCCCTTTGTCCCCTTTTTTCCCCTTCCCCTTCTCGGTGTGGAGGGGGAAGGTCTCCATTTTCGGCTTCTCCTGCACACCAGAGCCCCCCTGCCGACCAACACAGAGCAACTGCAGGCTCTGCTCCTCCAGTGATCCAACAGCACCCCCTGCTGATCGTGGTTAGAATTGTGCCAAAGGGCAGAAAGTATTGAACTGTTTCCTTTTTGGAGGGGATTTTTGGGTACAGGATTATTGTTTAGTTGTTTTTGTGTTCTTTTGTTGTTCTGCCAATACACATATATCCTTTAATAAAGGGCTGTTATTTTCTTTCTTTCTCCATACTTCCTCAATTGGAGCCTCTTAATTTCAGATTTACAATTGCTTAGAGGGAGGAGTTTGGTCTTCCTCATAACTCATCCTCCTTAGTAAAACACTTCAGTCTCATTAAACTGAGACAATGCCCTGGACATTTCTCTCTCTTGCTTGCAGAATAATTTAAAGAACTTTCTGAATTATTTGCCAGAAAAAGCATTTTCTTTACTGAAAGGCCATAGCAGAACCGGAGTCCAAGGGTGATTTTAGAAGAAAAAGGTAGACAGAATAATAACAATTTGTAAGTAAGTTATCATTATAAGTCCTTTGCCCATTGATCTGATCACATGCTTGCTAGCTACTACCTGCTATTAAGTTTGTCCTTGCAGAGTTAAAATTCTTGCCCTTTGATTCAGACGTGCTGCATCTGAAATGCAACTACAAAACAATCTTCACTTGTAAACTAATATTTCTCAAGTCCTTAGTTGCTGTATATTCAAAACTGAAAGTAGTTTCAAAACTCTGTCCTCTAATTTAAACTCCTTCCTTCACTTTCTAAAACCTTCACAATATATGGGTAATGTCTTGTAACTGGTCAATCTGCAGATCAGCTGCTTTTGTTATGTTACTAAAGGTGTTTTAATTAATACAAAGCCCTTTCTTCCCCAGTGTATCAGGGCTTAATTAGATGTTGATACTTTGGTCTGTGTTTGGCCCAGCCACCTGTAAAAGTTTTGTTCTTTCCCTGCCAAGTAATGAGAAAACAAGCACTGATAGACAAGAACTTCGTCCTTGAAGCAAGCATCTGGTATAAACTCAAATTAATGGACTTGCATAATGAAGGGAGGGACTGAGGGCCTCTGGCTGGGCGGTGCTGACCACACCTGCCTAGGTAGACGTCACTCAGTTAATTGTATAAAAGCAGTTAGATCTTGTTGGAGGGGGAAGCAAGCTTCACATCAAGGACAGCGTTGCCTTTTGCAGGGATGCTTGCTATTCTTTGAGCCTGCCGACTCTCCGGGAATGCAGCTTCTGCTATGGGTAATTCTAGGCATTCTGGATCAGTAAGATAACTTTATAAGCAACACCTGGGTAATTGGGGGAGTTGTACTGAGGGCTTATTTTCCTCCTCCTTCCTCTCTTTTGGGTTTGTTCGTTTTGTTGGCCACCTCTTGGTAATAAATATCAGTTTTGTTGAGCTTTCAATGGTGTTATGGTTTCAGTTTCAGTATCTTCCGAACTGTCCCTATTACACCCAGCAAATATTTCCCAAGGATTCTCTGAAGGTAAATTTCTTACATTCATAAAAATAACCATGATTCTAAAATAATGGTTTTTACAGGCCTCTAATACAACACATCTCAAAATATTCTTCATGAAAAGCAAACCTTGCAATTTCTTAGCACCATATTTTGGGTTGTTTTACAGTGTTAACGTTCTAGGGGAAGATCCATGAAAATAATATTTTCTGAAAACTGCATGTTGTAGTTAACTACTTAAAAAGCTGATCCAGGTGTATTGGGTCTGGCTGAGCTGGAGTTCATTTCCCCATAGTAGCCTTCACAGTGCTGTGCTTTGCATTGGTAGCTAGAAGGATGTTGAAAACACACCAGTGTTTTGGCTACTGCTGAGCACACCATCAGCACTGTAACATTCCTTCCTCAATTGAAGGCAAGATTCTGGGAGGGGACCCAAGTAAGCCAACTGACCCAAACTAACCAAAGGGATATTCCATACCATGACGTCAGCTCAGATATAAAAGCTAAGGAAAGGAGCAGGAAGGCAGCCATTCATTGTCTCCAATGGCTGCCTGCTGAGAAACCATCACGTGTGCTGAAGCCCTGCTTCTTGAAAGTGGCCAAATATCGCTGCTGATGGGAAGTTGAGAATAAACCCTGCTATCTTTTGCTTCACTTCGCTTTTGCGTGCACAACCTTCTGCTTTGCTTTTGCTTTAAATAAACTTGCTTATCCCAACCCACAAGTTGTTTTCCATCTTACTCTCTTCCCTGTCCAGCTGGGAATGGGAGTGATAGAGCGGCTGGGTGGGCACCTGGTGTCCAGCCAAGGTCAACCCACTACACCAGGAAACATCCTTACTTCATCATGAACTGTAGGAAGTACACCATTAACAATTGGACACCTTGTGGTTGGGGTCTACTGCAGGCTGCCTGATCAAGGAGAGCCTGTTGACAAGGCCTTCTTGCTTCACCTCCAAGGAGGCATCATGCTTGCAAGATCTCATCCTGATGGGGGATTTCAACCACTTGGATGTCTGCTGGGAAAGCAATACATCTGACTGTAAGAAATCCAGGACACTCCTGGAGTGCCTAGAGGGCAACTTCCTGGTCCAGGTATTAGAAAAAAGAACCAGAGGAGAAGCGTTACTGAACCTGCTGCTCACTGAGGCACATAAGCTCATTAAAGAGGTTAAGATTGGAGGCAGCCTGGGCTGTAGCGACCATGCCCTGGTGGAGTTCATGATCTCAAAGAACATGGGCCTGGCAAAGAGCAAAGTCTTCCAGCTGTTTAAGGAGTTGCTGAATGCAATCCCCTGGGAAACTGTCCTTAGGGACAGAGGAGCTGACTAGAGCTCACAACTCTTTAAGACCACTTTTCTTAGAGTGCAAGAGTTCTCCATCCCAGTGTGTAGGAAATCAAGCAAGCCAGGCCAGAAAGGATCTGTGTCGCTGTTATTGTTGGAACAGCCGAAGCAACACAGATATCAGTCATAGTCCAGGTGTAAGGTGATCAAGAAGCTGTTTATTGCTCTCAAGTGTTTCTTTTATACTCTTTGTATACTATCGTGCTACAACATAATTGGTTAAAAGTCTCAAGCATAAGACACTGCACATACTTTCATTGGTGACACAGAAGACACTGTACATACTTTCATTGGTGACACAGAAGACACTGTGCTTACTGTCATTGGTGACACTGAAGACACTGCACACTGTCATTGGTGATACTATACACATTTTGATTGGTGACCTTTGGTCTCGGCTGCATTACGTTTGTTCCATCCGGCATTGCAGTAAATATTTACATTCCTCTGCAGTCTCCGTATCATCCTCTTTTCAGGGATATACTTTGATCTGGTCAACATCGATTGCTTCGTCAATAAGTGTCAGGCTGCTGACAGACCCGCTGTCAACCCCGACAATTCCCCCTTTTTGTATTTGTGCTACAAAGATGGCCTTGACAGTCTGCTGCAGGGCCCTTTGCAACAGGCTGATCAAACAAGGTATCATTAATAGCACAACCACAATAATTACCAAAATCAGCAATCCTGTTTTTATGATGGATAACAGCCAACCAGACAAACCCCATTTACCAAGCAACTTATTTAACCAATCCCATCCATCATCAACTTGTAATTTGCGGACCCCTTCTTTCAAAAGCTGAATGCTTTTGTGTATGGACTCACTATGGTCTGACAAATTCATGCAACACACTCCATCAAATTCATTGCAGCCGTGACCTTGTGCTAACAATAAAAAATCAATTGCAGCTCTTTTCTGCAGTGTGACATGCCTAACACTATCTACGTCAGTTAATAGACCACTCAAGGCAATAGAAGTAGCATTGGTTTGCTTACTCAACCAACATCCCAAGTTTGTCAACTTTTTTAATGCTGCTGCTGCTGCAACCCCAGGTGCAAGCACTGATGCTGCTATGATTTCCCCAGGTCCCCAAAAGGTTACCTGATCATCACATTGTTTTGAAAATTGATGAATACTGCGCTTCTCTTGCCCTTTATTATGAATCATGGTAAGATTAGGAGTGAGCAGAGTAAGCCTCCCCAAGCTACATGGTCCACCATTCAGTCTGGATGGAATTCCACTCCATGCTCTATCTCCACAAATAAGAAAAACTCCACTAGGTAAGGCAACAGGTACATTAAAAGATCGTGAAATATGTCTATGTGGTGGGGGAAAAAACAGTTTTCCCCCTGAAGTTATAAAATGGTAACCCCCCAGGGGGTGGTGACCTTTGGGGTCGAGCCAATGAGTGCTCCTGCAAAATATAAACATATCACCCAGACCGGAAAAGAGGGTAGTTGTAGTTGTTTGTAGGAGAGAGTGGCCATGTTGTGAAAGCCATGAGGAGAAGGGGCAGGAACCCCGTTGGGGCTAGGCCCCTCCCAGCCCCCTGTTGGGGGGCTACAGGGACTTGGAACAGTGTCAGACTGGGCTAAGTGTCTGTAGCTGAGAAGCTGGGAGTTTTTTTCCCTCCACTGTGAGCAGCAGCAGGAGCAGCAGCAGCAGAACAGCACTAGCTGAAGAAGTGGCAGAGAACCAGAAAAGATAAGAACTGAAGAAGTAGCAAAGTCGGCATTGCAGCCAAGGAGGAGAGACACAGAGTTGTTTGAACGACAGAGAGAGTTGGGGTAAGAACTGAAAACAAACTCCCTAAACCCCTCTGAGACCTCCTAGAGAGAAGAGGAGATGGACTCTTGAGAAGAGTCTTGGGGTGCTACAGCACCAAAAAGAGAGGAGCTGAGAAGCTCAGGCTTCCCGGAGCTGGACCGGGACGGCCGAAGGAATGCGGAGGAGGGCTTTGCCCCCCCGCTGATGCTAAGCTAGGCTAGCAGCCTGAGATCAGAGCACAGGAGCTCTGTAAGGGAATTTGAATCCCCTGAGGATAGGGACCTTCACGAAGACTCCTGCACTTCATTGATATGACGTGGTGAAGTGACCTTTGTCCTGGTGAACGCAGCCCATGGAAGAGAAAGACCCTCGCCTGCAGTCGAAGGGCCGAGAGGGGCTTGGAGGCCTCCCTCGTGTGTAATGATAAAAGATCCAACCACAGCTGCTGCATGGAAGGAGAGGGACTGCTGCCCTAGAGAGAGACTGCTGCTCTGAGAGTGGAAAGGATCTCTTCCTTCTTCCCTCCTGGACTTTTATTTGGAGGAAGAAGAGATTTGATCCCTTGTAAATACTGCTTTATCATAGAAAAGATAGTTAAGATTATGTGTGTAATGTATTATAATATTTATTTGTACAGTGTTTGTAATATAACCCCCTTTCCCCCAAATTGAGTCTTGTGTGGTGTCTGGAAAACCCATCTCATACTGGGTTGAGATGTGGGAGGGGGGCTTGGACTCGGGAATTGGATTTTGGGGCTCTCAAACCATTACAATCTAGAAGTATAATTACACCAAGCAGTAGCATTTCTATATACAGGCAGTGTTGCATTCACATTCTGTCCTCTCCTCTTTGAGTTATATGTATAATTAAACGTTATGCAAGCATCCATGACCACTGAGCCTAGCAATTACAGTTCTTGAGGTTCTTGTGTTACTTGAGGTAGGTATGCATAGATGCGGTCCCAGTTGTCAATGTTGATCTTTGGTGCAGAGCTGTTGCAGGCTTTCGGGGACCCTGGACACGGCCACTTAACCAGAGGCAGTCCTACCAAGCAGGTAGAAAAAGGATTCTCTGGGTTGGCTACAGAAAGGCACAAGGTTTCCTGATGGGTCATTTCAGCTAGGGTCACCCACACATTCTGCTTGGGTTGCGGGACCATCCATCCGTTGACGGAAAGCATCATCAAGCACAGGACGAACACACCGGGCAGGTACCCAACGAGGGCCATCACCTGTGGAAACACAGGCATATCCCTTTCCCCAAGTTATAAGTTCATGAGGTCCAGACCATTGGCCTGAAAACAAATCTCGAACCTGCACTGGAGCATTGTGTGATAATGACTTCGTGGAAGAAAGAGAGGAAAAATGCATAAAAGAAGGTGAGTAGGAGGAGCCACTGGGAAAAGTTAAAAAATTCAGTACATATACAGCTTTATCTAACCGTGCCTGAGGGGGTTCCCGACTCATTCCCCCTTTTTGTTTTTGAAGCTGTCTTTTCAAGGTACTGTGCATACGCTCTACAATAACCTGTCCTGTTGGAGAATGTGGGGTACCAGTAACATGAGTTACGCCCCATGTCACAAAAAAGGTTTGTACCTTTTGCGAAACATATGCTGGGCCGTTATCAGTCTTGACTTCATGAGGAATGCCAAGGGTAGCAAAAGCATGCTGAAAATGGCAGATTACATCTCTTCCCTTTTCTCTAGAATCGGCTGTGGCAACTAAAGCATGTGAGAAGGTATCTACTGACACATGCACATATTTTAAACAACCGAAGTCATCAATATGAGTGACATCAGTTTGCCAGATTTTTAAAGCTTTAATGCCCCTCGGATTGGTTCCGAAATATATTGGAATGTAAGTTCCTTGACTGTCAGGACAAGCAGCGACAATAGAGCGCGCTGCAGCTTGAGTTATACTGTCGTCGCAGTGCAGTGCTACCTTGATGAAAAAACTGATGTGATAAGAGAGCCCGTTGTTGTATATTGGGGGTAGGGCCCAGAGCTATAGCAGATACAAGGGCATCTGCCTTGGCGTTACCTTCAGTGAAAAAAACTGGCAAGGTAGTATGGCTGCGGACATGTAGAACGAAATATGGTGTAGTTCTCTGTTATATGGTTGTCCATAACTCTAAAAGAACTGTAAACAGCTTTCGTTGGTCAATTGAGGCCAAAACAGTCTGATCTAAACGAGAAAGTAAATTAGCAACATAAGCAGAATCAGTAACAATATTTACAGGTTGTGAAAATAATTGAAAGGCCACAGTTACAGCTCGCAATTCGACTACTTGAGGCGAACCTTCTTGCATGACTACCTTATTATGCCAGCCGTGTTCATCATGCCAGACTACGGCGGCTTTACCTGTCTTTCCAGAGCCATCTGTGAAAACGACGAGTCCGTCAACAGGTTCCAATTGACTTAATGTCTTCTATCCTACGGGCACTTCACAAAAAAATTTAATCAGAGGGTGAGAAGGCAAATGATATGAAACTTATCCTTGAAAGTCGGACATGGCTGCCTGCAGTTCATACTTATGTGCCATGCACCATTCAAAATACATAGACTGAACAGGTACAACAATTTGACTCGGATCTCTTCCCAGTAATTCTACAAATCTTTTTCTGGTTTTCATAATTATTTCTGCAAGAAGTTCAAACAGGTCAGGAGCAGTTTTGTGAGGTTTAAAAGGTAAAAATGACCACTCCAAAATATGCAGGGGGTCAGTCCACTCAGTATTCCACTGCACAAGCGCACCAAAAGGAGTCACGTGGTCTATAAAGACAAACAGCTGAACTATTTGTGTTGGGTCAATATGAGATACGAATTTAGTTTGCAGCAATAATTCCACCTTCTGGACTGCTGGAACTGCCTCAGAGTTAAGTGTTCTGGGTTCCAAAGGAATGACAGAGTGTTTGAGCAACTCTAACAAGGGTCGCAACTGAGTATTTGTAAGACCAAGATAAGGCCTAACCCAATTTAAAGATCCCATCAATTTTTGTACATCCGTAAGGGTTTGTACATCAATGTTAAGTTTGATGGGTTGTGGCATCACTCTACGAGCAGTGACTATGAGGTCCAAATACTTCCAAGGCTCCATTCTCTGCACCTTCTCAGGTGAAATGATCAATCCAAACTGCTGTAAAGACTGTCTAGTCAATGCCTCTAACTCGCTCAGTTGCTCCTCCTTGCTGGCTGCAAGCAATATGTCATCCATATAATGAAAACAATAGCATTCTGGGAAATGTTCACGTACAGGTGATAACGCTTGGGCTACAAACCATTGGTAAATCGTGGGTGAATTTTTCATGCCCTGGGGCAACACCTTCCACTGGTATCTTTTGGATGGTTTGGCATGATTGATTGATGGAACAGTAAAGGCAAATTTCTCTTTGTCAGACGGTGCCAATGGAATAGTGAAAAAACAATCTTTTAGATCTATGACTACAATGTTCCAATCCATAGGAATCATTGACGGTGCCGGAAGGCCTGGCTGTAAGGCTCCCATTGTTGCCATTACAGCATTTACCTGCCTCAGGTCATGCAAAAGTCGCCACTTGCCAGATTTCTTTTTTATTACAAAGACAGGGGTATTCCATGGACTGTGAGAGGGCTCAATGTGGTCAGTAGCAAGTTGTTCTGCCACTAGCTGTTGCAGGGCCTGCAATTTTTCTATTGGCAGGGGCCACTGAGGAACCCACACTGGAGAACATGTCAGCCAAGTTAAAGTGAGTGTAGGTTGACGAACGCCCTGCAAGACAGTGGCCCCTGTTAAAAATCCGTTGTGATTTTCACCCCCCATTGCTCCAAGCAATCTCTCCCCCAAAGAGTCAGAGGTGCTGTAGTGACATAAGGTTTTACGGTGGCTCTCTGCCCTTCGGAGTTGATGATTGCCAGAGGCGACTGAGACACGTGGCTTTGAGCAGTCCCTCCCAATCCAACCACCCCCATCCCTGTATTTACAAGTGACCAGGACAGGGACCAGGAATGCTGAGAGATGATGGTTACATCTGCTCCAGTATCCAGCAACCCCATAACCTTTATCGAGGATGGCGTGCAGGTCTTGCTGAAGATGGTGCAAGTCATCTGCGGTCGTTGTGCGGAAACAGTTTGGGACCAGAAGACTTGAGGTGGTCCGGTCGATCCAAATCCTCCAGACTGCCGCTCTCGTTGCTCTGTTCTAGGAACACAACTCACAAAAGGTACGAGTTGAGCAATTTGAGTCCCTTTTGGTATAGTCACTGGAGGATAAGGAGTACACACCATTGCACAGATCTGCCCTGTGTAATTGGCATCAATGACACCCACATGAACAATTAACCCAGTTATGATACTGCTGGATCGTCCAATTAACAGTGCACTAAACCCTCTTCCTATTGGACCGTGAACATCTAGTGGCACCTTGACAATATCTCGTTGTTAGAGTCATTGTGTCAGCTGTGGATACATCCATGCCTGCTGATCCACTGGTTTTTCCAGTGAGGTGGTCACAGAGGGATAAGCCATCAGGGTTGTCCCCATGTATGGATTCGGTGGTTGAGGTACTTGTGTCCCCACGCGCCTCACCGCGCTCTTCTTCCCGTTTCCCTGCAGCAGCTGTCCGTTGGCATGATATTTTCATTGACATGCTTTAGAATAGTGCCCTGGTTTTCCACATCGGTTACAAGTAACTTCTGCCTCTGTTGTTTTGTTTTTCTGCTTTCTCCCCTTTTGCTTGACCGGGCATTCAGCCTTAAGATGTCCTTGCTTTCCACACCCATAGCATTTGGGATTAGGTCGAAGGACAGCAACTAATGCAGTCATTTTATGAGCCACCGATCCCACCTTAGAGCATACTGCCACCATTTCAGGGATGGATGGATTCCCAGGCATTGCCTCGATTATTTTTTGGCAATCCTCGTTAGCATTATCTTTTGCTAACTCCAGGCAGAGCCTTTGTCTGAGATCTTCATCATCCACTTGCTTTTCCAGTGAGGCCGCTATTCATTCTACAAATTGCAGGAACGGTTCCTTAACCCTGTTTCACTGTGGTGTACTTAGGCTTCGGAGCTGCTAGCTCCATTGTTTGTATGAGTGCTGACATTTCCATACGTTGGCATTGCTCTAGCAATGCAGGGGGCCACTGAGCTTGAATTTGAGGGTTTGAAAAAACTGGACCTGTTCCCATCAATGCATCAACGCCAACCCCTCTTCTCAGGTCTCCTGGAGGCAGCTGCATGTTATCTAGTGCTGCTCTCTCAGTGAGCTTTCTCCAATTTGCCAGAAATACTTGATACTGAATTGGTTGAAACAGAATTTGTGTGAGATGTGAAATATCATAGGGTGCTAATAGATCTGTATTTATCACCCTTATCAGTCTCATTACCTCTGCGGAATTTATCCCATATTTAGAGGCACACATCTGCAAATCTTGTACCACCTTCTATGCAAATGGAGTGTTCTCATCTTGTTTTCTCGAACCTGGTACTGCCTTGAAAACTGGGAAAACCTCGGGACCTGTAGGTGCAACTGCATCACATCTCAGAGGGATAACCGATCCTATCCAGTAGATTCCAGTCCCCTATTTCTGCTGCCCTTTGTTTTACCTGATTCCAGAATTTGCCTGGATGTCTAGGCAGCACGGTAACAGTTACAGGGGGCAGAGTCCACAGCTCTGCTGCTTTCCGAAGGGGCCGACAAGCAGCTCCCTTCTTTTGATCAGTGACAGGGGGTTGGCAGGCAGCTTTTTCCGTGTTGTCAGTGACAGGGTGACTAACTACGACCTCTTCATCCTCATCACTACTAGGCAATGCAGTATGAAGTGAATCATCCTGAGCAACATGAGAAGCAGAGGGCTCCAGGCATTTGTCCTGAGCTTCGAACTCTTCTAACTGCTGAGTGGGGGTCTTATAGGGAGACGGGGTGATATCTGTAGGGGATGTCCAGTGCTGAGGCATTTTACTCTGCTCGTTAGGTGTGGGATTGCTAGATCATTTACGTCTTTCCATCCCTTCGATATTTCACCCCATAACTTATCACCCACTTTCTGCCACGCAGATATACTAAACGCGGTACTAGATGTGGCCTCAAAGCCCTGCTTCCTGCACCATAATAGCACAGGTCACAAAGCAAAATCAGTAACTTTGACATTCTTTTGGTTAAGGAGGGATTTCCACGTAGATAGAACTACACTTTCCTCCTTCGTTATATGTTGTCCCATCATTAAAATAAATGTCCCTGGCGGCACCCCCCATTAGCTTACCTAATGCGGGGTCGATAAAGTTCAGGTTCAGACCACGCAGAAACAACACTGCTCTCAAGCTTCACCGGGCTCTGTTCCCCCTGTGCGTCAGCCCACAGGTCCTTTCTCTCTCTAGGAGAGAAAATCTCTGCTCTTTCCCCCTCTAGGAGGGAAGTCACGGCAGCCCCCTCTCTCTCAGAGAGGAATCCCGCCGAATTCTTTCTCCGAGTCTTCTTCAACACTGCAAGCACGTCGGCATCTCCAGATGTCGCTGTTATTGTTGGAACTGCCGAAGTGACACAGATATCAGTCATAGTCCAGGTGTAAGGTGATCAAGAAGCTGTTTATTGCTCTCAAGTGTTTCTTTTATACTCTTTGTATACTATCATGCTACAACATAATTGGTTAAAAGTCTCAAGCATAAGACACTGCACATACTTTCATTGGTGACACAGAAGACACTGTGCTTACTGTCATTGGTGACACTGAAGACACTGTGCACACTGTCATTGGTGATACTATACACATTTTGATTGGTGACCTTTGGTCTCGGCTGCATTACGTTTGTTCCATCCGGCATTGCAGTAAATATTTCCTTAGAGTTGTTTACATTCCTCTGCAGTCTCCGTATCATCCTCTTTTCAGGGATATACTTTGATCTGGTCAACATCAATTGCTTCGTCAATAAGTGCCAGGCTGTTGACAGACCCACTGTCAACCCCGACAGATCTGCTCCTCAAACTAAAAATTAAATGCACAACCAGTGGAAACGGGGACAGGTGACCTGGGAAGAGTACAGGTATATGGTTCGGATGTGTAGGGATGGGATCAGGAAAGTTAAGCCACAGATGGAACAAGACTTGGCAATGGATGTGAAGAATAACAAGAAGGGATTTTGTCAGGGCTGACAGCGGGTCTGTTAGCTCTTTGGAAGAAGATTTTGACCTGGGAAAGTTACGAGTGTATCCTTGAGATAGGAGAGGTATGTACGCAGCCCTGGCAGAAAGAAGATAGCTGTGGAGTGCTTAGGTTTGGTCCTGTGAGAACTCCAGTTTTGGCCTTGAGCTTTGCCAACAGTATTACTAACAAAGAATAGCTAATTAAAAAATACAATCACCTGCCTGCCTTCTAATGCTTGCTAACATGGGATATAAAAAGACTCCTGAGAAATAAAAAAAGACACTGGTACTTTGCTCGGTACTGGACTGTTTGTGTTTTTCTTTACTTTTGACCGCCGCAACAATAACAGGATTCTATAAGTACATAAGTCAGAAAAGAAAGGTCACGGAAAGTGTAACCCCCCTGCAAAACAAGAAGGGAGAACTGGTAACAACAGATATGGAGAAGGCTAAGGTACTCAGTGAGTTCTTTGCCTTAGTCTTCACTGTCAGTAAGGCTTCCCACATCTCACAAGTCCCTGAACTTCTAGATGGGAGTTGGGGGAGTTAAGTCCCTCACACTCTAAGAAAAGAGAAGATTCGAGACCATATGATGAAACTGAATAGCCACAAGTCAATGGGGCCCAATGAGATGCATCCCAGGGTCTTGAGGAAACTGACTGATGTTGCCAAGCCACTCTCCATCATATTTGAAGTCATGGTGATCAGATGAAGCCCCACCTCCCTTCTTCCCAGGCTTAACCTCAGTCCTGATTTTCTCTACCTTCTACACCCCAAGTGGTGCGGGGGGATGGGGAATGGGGGTTGCGATCATTTCATCACATGTTGCCTCTGTCACTTCTTTCTCCTCACATTGTTCCCCTGCTCCAGAGTGGGGTCCCTCACACAGGAGACAGTCCTCCACAAACTTCTCCAACATGGGTCCTTCCCACCTTCTGCAGTTCTTCACGAACTGATCCAGTGTGAGTCCTTTCCACAGAGTGCAGCCTTCATGAATAGAGTGCTGAAGTGTGGGTCCCCCATGGGGTCACAAGACCTGCCAGAAGACCTGCTTCAGCATGGGATCTCCACAGGGTCACAACCTCCTTTGGACATGTCCAGGTGGAGGCTGGTGATCAGGAGGAGGAAGTTGATGAGGCTTTCTATGGGCATCTGGAAATAGCCTTGCGGTCACAGGCCCTGGTTCTCCTGGGGGATTTCAACCACCCTGATATTTGTTGGAGGGACAACACGGCCCAGCACATACAGTCCAGGAAGTTCCTTCAGATCATCAAAGATAACTTTTGGATGCAAGTGGTGGAGGAGCCAACGAGGAAAGAT
>NW_020925157.1:66810-177675 GCF_003984885.1 Neopelma chrysocephalum
ACGTGTTACACCACAATTGGCGCTTTTTTATAAACATACATCACGATTGGCTGCTCTGTAGCACACTCACGATGGTTCAGCATTTGTATACTCATAGTGACTAAGCTCCAGCAAGCTCACCGTGACTCAGGGTATTTGCCTCTATAGTCCTGTCTTCCTTCCGACAGACCTGCTGTTAACCCCGACAATTCCCCCTTTTTTTGTATTTATGCCACAAAGATGGCCTTGACAGTCTGTTGCAGGGCCCTTTGCAACAGGCTGATCAAGCAAGGCATCAGTATCGACAACCCTTGATTCAAAGCTAAGAAGAAATGCAGTATTTCCCAACAAGGATGGATAACAACACTTCACCAAGAAAAAGTTAGAGTTCATCTACCATCTAGAATAAGGACTCACTATGGTCCGACAGATTCATGTAACACATTCCTTTAAAATCTTGACACTCATGTAAAGTATTTTTAAGTCTACACACGTATATATCTACACAGTTTCTCTCTCTCATACAGTCTTTTTCCAGTCATGCAATAGGTGGCCACCTCAGTCATTCTTCACTCACGCATAACTGGAATTTCTATTATACTTTTACATTGTAATTACACAGTTTACATTTTAAGTAGTTATTGGCTGTGTACTTCTCGGTCTGTCATTTTTTGGTAGTCACGTTCAACAACTGTACTTGGTTTGAAGAGGAATTATTATAAGGAATATAAGGTCTAACAAATTTAAATGAGATCTATTCTGATTTAGCATCTGTTTATGCGCATACATAGTCTCTTCCCCCTTTTTTTTTGTATTTAAAAATAGTCATTTGATGTGTAAAATGCTTTCTTGATAATAACTTGTTCTAGGAGTGAGTTAGTTTTGTTTAGAATACTAAAGGCTAGTAAAGTCAAAGATACAAACAACACTGGTGAGTAGTTTCTGCATTTTGCATCTTACAGTAATTTGATATTTCTATGCAACACAATAGAAACAATGTCATTTGAGCTAAAAGAACATAAGAAAGTAATGCCCGTACACTTTTAATTTCTAACTGAAATGCACTTAATTTGTTTCATAACCTAAGTTCCACTGTTATAACTATTATCTGTTATTGATGCTATTTCATTTTGGATACTAACTTCCAGTTAAGTCAAAGTTAAGAAGACAGTATTATATACAGAGCATTCTAAAGGAGATGATTAAGGAACATCAAGAGAAATTACACAGCATGTGTTATATACGCTACTTGATCTTATTTTTACTTCCACTTGTCCCGTGGGCTTATTTGCATAAGTGTTTAAGTCAGTTCACTGTGGAGACAACGTAGTCTCGATACTCAGGCCACATGGTTGATCTAGTTATGCAAAAAAAACTTATTATTTGGCTGAATAGACTTCCTCAATGAGTTTGCTGCAGGGAGACACAAATGTGATGCCAGGAAGGGGGAAAAGGAAAGAAAGAAGGTTTAGTTTGCAATCACCGGACTACAGTAACCTGGATTAGGATTAAATTTTCTGAATTACTCTTAATTATTCTTTTAGTAAGCAGACATTTAGAAGGGCAAAAAGGGAAAAAACCAACAATTTAAACTTTTGAATTTAACTGCAACGAGTTAAAGAACTGTTTGAATAATAAAAATCTCAGGAGTTTTTAAACATCAGTAATTTAAGTATAAACATGAGTTTTTTTGTCCCTTTACACAGACAGCGAACAATACTGCACTACTAGTCCTACAGCTGGTCCATGTAGGTTAAAACAAAAGGTAAATAAGTTAAAGCTTCTGTTTGTAGTTGAATACTATTGTATCACGTTCTTCACTATAAAACAAAGTTAAAAAGGGACAGTTATTTTAGTGAAAATTTCTGAAATTGCAATGCTCAAGTCATATGTATTCTATCTTTTATGTAAAGTCAGTACTTAAAAGTCTTATTTATCCTTGAGATAGGTGGGACATGTTTGTAGCTTACTGAAATTTAATCTTTAAGGCACTAACATCTATTTTCTCCTTAGAAGAATTATCCTTACTTCCACTTTTACATTAATTAAAAAGGGTATTAGAAATTTTGTATGGAATGAAGTGCTCTACAAAGCAATTTCTATTCATGTGTAAAATTCAGGGTTATGTTATTCTATTAGCACATCATCTAATTTTATATTTTTGTTCATTTTTTAGCAGCATGCTGTAAGAGCTGCAAATCAATACAAATGGTATTTCACCTCCTGAACCTAGTTATTCATAATTCGCATCCTGACTGAACCGAAGGGATATTGTATGAAACATGGATTAAATTAGCCCTATCATGGGATTATCTACTCAACAGTGTTAATACTGAATAAGAATCTCTGAACATTTACATTAGGCATATCAAGAGAAGTTTCACAGCAGTAGTCACTAAAGGAAAACAAAACAGTTATTAGAATTCATGCAGTACATTGAAAATAATTCTGTTAAAGAGATTCATGCCCCCTCACACTGAGTATAATGTTGTAACTTTTAGAGATTTATGCCGGATGTCTGCAGCGTGACATGCACTCCAACCTGTAAGAATTGTTTTAGCTTTGGAAAACAGCAAATTACAACATTACTTGTCCTTACAGTTTTTTCAAAACTTCCTAAATTGTGGAGAAGTTAAACCAATGTCTGAGTTACGTGAGTAATGTGTGATTGGCAGCAACGTGTGATTTCTGTCTATAGTCGGTATTTAGAAAAATTAATAGATAAGTCACTATTACAGTCTGCTAATACAGCTTGAAATTCAGTGTCTTCTGTGAGAAGTCAGTCCACGTTGTCTGCGATGTCTGGGATGTAGTTAACTCTCGGTCCTTGTTCATCTGCCTCTTCTAGTTGTTCTTCACCTTTAATAAAAAACGTACAAGTTTGTTATTAATAGTTTAGTCATTTTTAAGTGGTTATCGTGGATAATTTTGCAGTTTTTCTTTGAAGCTGAAGGCTTAGTGACAATTCTTTGCAGTATAATTCTCTCCGTAGGAGATAGGTTCTATGGTTTGGTTTTATGAATTTTCTCTGGAGCATTCTTCAGTCCCGCTTCTCAAATAACATTGGTTAGAACAATCACATTTAGTTTTAACTCAGCTTCTTTAGGTCTCTAACTTCTGTATTTTCTTTTACTCTGTTTTTATCATTTTGAGCAGCATTTTATCAGGTTGTACTGCAGAACAATTCTTTCTTATCATAAAGCAAAACACACTGAATTTCAGGAAGGCCACTGTAACTTTGATAAAGTCAAGTAGCAAGGCATTAATTGAGAGCAGGTTGATAAGTGTCAGTTTTCATTATGAAGAAACAACTGGCTGTTCGAAATTCCAGCATATGGAAATCCTTCAGAGGATGGGATTACTGATTTTGATAAGGGTTTTATTTGCATAATTGGAATGAATATAGTTTTGTATCCTTTACTTTTCTGTTATCAAGCCACACATAGCTTGAGATTTGAACAGCATTTTTGAAATTGAAACTTCCACCTTTCTAATGTAAGGATGCACAGTAATTCATGGGGCAGATTTCTGCCTCTCTGGATGCAAAACATGAAACTGGAGAACAGTCACGTCCTTTCAGACTTAAGCAGTCTCACCCAGCTTCTGAAAAGATATGATCAGCTAGGATTTATAAGCAACTAATTCTGAATTTTTGCTGATATTATATACTTTTCTGGGATAACAAATTATTTTGAGAATATTTGTATGTATTAAGTAATGAAGAATAGGAATGCTTGAAAACTCTAAACACATTACTTAAACAAAATAGTTATAACAGTTTAACTTACACAGATGCATTTAAGAATTTAACAACTGCAAACAACGTTTAGGAACTTCCAACTTGAGCAATTTAAATAAAGCTACAGCAAAACTCACTCAGGTTGCTTCAAACCAGGGTCTTACTTATAGGAGCATACCAGGGGGTCAGGGATGCTTCCTGGCAAAGCAGCAACAGTTCTGGTCTAAGCTTGTCACTTGATAACAAGGACACACCTCTGCTGCTTAGCACAGAGACTAGAACAGATGCAGTTTAAGACAATTTTAGATACCTTCAAAATTACGCATATTTGTATTTCACAGAATCTGAGTAAGGCAGAATTTGTCTTTTGAATCCCCAAATGTAATAAACCTAAACAAATCAATGCAAGGCTGTAACTAATAGTCAGTTGTGTTCTATTTTAGAGTTTGTTATTGGTGCTGTTATCTTTTCCAGCAAGATGTCTTTGGGTGAAGGAGTATTTATACTCTTTTGTTTCTCTTTCTTAGAAAACTTCACAGTTCTGAAAGCACTCGAGTTTTTCAGAATGTTTTCTGGTTTTCAGCAACAATTTGCATTTAAAAAAAATTGACTAAGAAACAACTTCCACCTCTCAATCTTTCTGGCATATGCTCTACTGAGAAGAGAATAGAAAAATCAAGGTTATCAAAGAAGTTTACATGGATTGTTTCTTGCTTGTTGTTATAAAAGGTAGAAAAGGTTTTGATTTCCTCTATTCAATTACTAAGCAACAATTTAAATTTGAAAGGCTGTCTGTTGCTAGGCAATTCCCTGTATTATCTCTTTAGATCTTATCTCTCTCTCCCCACAAAGGTGGAAATCTCAGGCTAAAACCGCCCAATTTTCCTTTTCTTTCTTTTTTTTTTCCTCTGGCAAAAACTGCCTTTGTCAAATAAGATATCTTGGAACCAGGCATTTTGCTAAATTAGTCTACACAAAACCTTTTCTAGCAATCTGTAAAGACTTGTCTGTAAGACACAGAATAACAAAAGTGTGCTGCACGGCTGTCCGCGCGAAGGGGAAAGGGGAGAGGAGGCAGGCACAGCTGTGCTTGGCGCCACCTCCGCTCAGCTCCGGTGGAAAACCGTTTCCCCCCACACACACACATTCAGAATTCTTCACCGCAGGCAGCGGGACGGCCAGCCCTGCGCCGTTCTGCCATTTCAGTGCGCTCCCCCCGCGCGCCGCTGCCAGTCACCCTGCGCCCGGCTGCACCCCCCTTCTCTCCACCCCCGCTTGTGAGCGGCGGGGGCCGTCTCCGCAGGGTCCCAGCACAGCGTAGGTACCCTCTCTCTTTTGTTCAAGACACTTCGGGCTTTCACTACATTAAACTTAATCTGTGAGAACTTTTTCAAACTGTTGCATATCGTATATGTTTTGCCTTACGCTGTGAAACTAAAACAGTTAACTAGCACATGAACAAAGAATAGGTAACTCAGGCTGCGAAAAGGAAAGAAAAGAAGGTGGGTGCCGACTTCAAGTCCGATGGCTCATACAAGGACGGGCTCTGTTCTCTTGTTCTCTGCCCAGCCTCCGCTGAGGGGCCGCGGCACTCAGCTTGGTTTCGCTGCCCCTTTGTTCGCTCTCCAGTTTGTTTCTGCCCCACTCCTTTTGCCTGCACATCTCGATTTGAATTTCTCTCCTTAGTTGTTTTCTCGGCCGAGTCATCCGGTGGAAAAACTGTTTTTTCTGCAGCGGCGGCACTGTGTGAGCCGGGATGGAAGGTCTCTCCATTGGAGGGGGAGCCTAGCGGGTTGGGCAGTGAGTCACGGTTCGGTCCCGCACGGCTCAGTCGGGGCGACGTGTGTCGGGTAGCGATGCACTGCTCCCTCCTCGGCACGGCGTCGGCGCCATTACGCAACTACGCAGCTGAAAATTCTCACACCGGCGGCAATGGAGGGGAGGGGCCACTCTTTCTTTTCTGCCTCCGGGGATAAATTGCTAGGTTTTTCTACATTTTCTGGCTTGGAGGAGTGAGTTTTTTAGAAGCATGATCTTTTAAAGTTAGAAAGACAGTTCTTTATGGTTTCAGGACGCTAGCAGCCTGCTTATCTTCCTATGTGAAATGTAGTCACTATGGCTGACTGATAGTGTGAGAAAAATCTCATTTATTGAATTTAGAAAGACGGCAAAAGTTTGCAGAACAAAAGGAATAAAACGAAAAGGAAAAATTACAACACGTGTTGGGTGTCCTAGGCACGCAGGATTCCCAGGAACACACCCTTCAATTCAAAAGTCCCGCCTTTTAAACATTCTTAAAGTTCAACCCCGTTTACGTCATAGAAGAGGCGTTCCCCTCTTTCTGGTTGGCTGTGTCGTGCTGGGAGGTGGAGTGTCCAGCAGCATGGCAGCTTCCAGGACCAGCCATGTGGTATAAGGGGTTTCCTTACCAATATTCATTTACAGTTCCCTATTCCCGTTCGCATGTTTCCCTGACACCGGTTCCAGGCTGAATCCGGCGTCTTACAGCTCCGCGATAGGCCCTATAGGTTAGTAAAGAAAAACTCTTATGTTAGTGATTTGCTAAATTCATTTGCTTGTAATAAAACCGATTCTTTATTTCTCACAATAGCTTTGCTCTTTATGGCAACGCAGCTGCTGCAGCTGCATGTTTTGTCCCATTATTACAATTTTTGTTCCCGATGGCTCGCCCCGATAGCTTACCTAACGAGGCGTCAATAAATCTCAGGTCCAGACCTAGCAGAACTTCCACTGCTCTCAAAGCTTCATCGGGCGCCGTCTCCCCCGTGCGTCGACCCACAGGTCCAACTCTCTCCCTCGGAGAGAAATCACCTCAAACTCTCTAAGTCGTCAAATTTTCTCTCTCTCGGAGAGAGAGAGCACACACAGAGAGAGAGAGAGAGCTTGCACAGTTTCAGCTATCATTGCACAGCAGCAGACTGAGATACTTCACTTGTGGGTAACCTTACTGCTTGTTAACTGTGCGTTTCATGACATGGGCGAACAAAATGTCCTGATCCAGGGATTAGCTTCACCTCTGCCCACAGGCAGCCAGTCCTTAGGGAGAGCATCATGTGGTCCTGAGTCACCCTGATTACTTCAACCAGGGAATTTTCAGAGGCTTGATATTCACCACAAAGTTTGGGTCCAGGATGACATTTTGCAGATAGAACCATGGAAGCTTCCATCAGAAAAGAGGCATTTATTATATTCTTGAGATACAAACCAGAAGTGATTTCACCTCCTTTGTTTGCTTGCCTGCCACAAGATTAGCCACATGTTTTGGTGGGGCCTTGAGAAGGGCGCTTGTGATTGACAATAACTGACAAAATAGTTTCAAGGTTAAAAGTGTCATGAGAACCCAGCTGGACATTTTTCTGGCAAGGTGGCCTGCTAGCATTGCTTCGATGCTCTGTGTCAGAGCAGGTGGCCACGCTTCTCCGAAGCCTCTACCAGGCTGCGCACTGCCAGTCTGGGAAGTCCTGGGGCACGGGTTTCTCTGGGACATGCTTTCCAAGGGAGGCTCAGACTGTGAATGACCCAGACTCCCTCTGTCAAGTCCAAGCAGAAGGTGGCTACAAGCCTCTTGGCAAGTGGTGCTGCCATAGCCCAATAAACCAGCATCAGGATCCCAGCGCTCCCTGACCTACACAGGCTTCTGGTTAATTTTTACAGTGAATTTAAGATACTGATTTTAATTCTACAGCTGTAGCTCATTTGGGATTTGGTTATCTGAAGAGTACCCTTTTTCTCTTAGAAAAACAACAAAGTCACTTCCAGGAATGCAATTCAAAATGAAGCCATTTTGATTTAAATAAGAGGAGGCTGCTGACACTGTGTAAAGGGTCTTGAATGCTGGAATTAGCTCTCCTCACTTAGCCTCCCAGAGCATACATTTGTCAGTCTTTTAGACGTTCTTCATTTTTACACTCGTGAATAATGAGGAGTTTCTCAAAAGACTGGAGCTGTGCCAGTGCAAAAGTGGCAGAAATAAGATGACCAGAATTAGTCTGGTGGAAATCCATGGGAGTTCAGCCTGTGCTTTATCTGTGGGGCAACTGTTGACAGTCAAAAATAGTTGTAGGGTTACATTAGCTGTCATTCGGTACACTGTAAATGTAAAGCTCCTAGTTCTCTGCCTCGAGAGTAATAAATAAATTATGCATTGGCTTTTAGCAAAGTGGAAACATTGCTAAGCACATGCTGTATTACAAAACCACCACCACCACCCCTCTCAAAAAATAAAAAAAAAAAAACAAACACTGCCACAATCAGACCACTTCTAGCTTGTGGATAACATGTGAGGAAATAATCAAGATTTCACTTTTGCTACAACCAAAATGGTGAAGAATGCTTTTTGCTCAATCTGCTATCTGCAGTCAGGCACAGATGTTCCCTGTTTTCAAACAGTTCTGAATTAATTTTTATGGTCCTTCATTATGTCTAGACAAGGAGGATCTGAGGTAATCTGTTAGATGAATAAATATTTATTCCAAGAGACAAATGGAAAAAGCTCTTTTCTGACAGAGTTCTTGCAGAAAGATTTGCACTTCTGTCTTGCTAAACTCTTGTCACTTTTGCAGGACCTGTTCAAACAGAGAAACTGGTTTCTTAGGTACCTTGGCAGGCAGGATTTAACCAGGCTTTGCCGGGATAGGAAAAGCAAAGTGACCCCTCACCTGACAGGAAAGGTCATAAAAGTACACTATAGAAATGTACCTTAGGTAAGGCTATGATGCATAGTAAGGCATAATTAGTGGTAGACGCAGCAACGTATAGCATTGCATGGTATTCCTACCCAACCACTGCTTCTCATTTTCAGCACAAGACTCACCACTCCCGCTCATTTATACTTTAGCAGCTCTTTGGGAGCTGGGCTGACTTCTTCAGAATCGCATCTTTTGGGAAGGGAAAAGGAATGTTAAATCAACTCAGTCCCATGACTGAGTTAACGGTGTGGGTCCACAGATAGCCATGCAAGCACAACATCGATGTGAGTGGTGTCTCCAATTTGCAATGTGTAATTCAGGACCCAGGAAGAGTCATTGCAGTCACACTATTGCTGTCACCAAGGGGTCGGTGTTTGAAATCAAGTTCTTAGAGTCATGACACCAGCTTAGAAATCATGAGGTTTTAGTGACAAAAAATGCTGGGACATGTCATGTCCTGCTCCAGGGAGGGGAAAGGTGACTCAAGTTCTTGGATTATCTGAGTTGGAGATACAGTGCAAATCACACCAAAGGTCCATAAATTAATAACAACTTTATTTCTAAAATATGTTCACAATATTCAGTACCATGGATATACAGCTGGGAATATGCTGTAAGGGTAAGCCTTAAATTACTTAGCAGCTTCAGAGTGTTGCCTTAGAGAATCAGGGGAACCAAAAATAGGCTCACTGGGCAATCATTCGTACAGATAAGGTAGAGAGCAGTTTTAATAGAAGGCCTTCAACCACAGGGGTACAGAGACGTGCGCGTGACCAGGGGTTCCACAATTTAAGGTATTGTCCAACCAATCCCCGATTTATCCACCCCCCAGATCCTCCCAGTTCTGCCCCCTGGCATACCCCCTCTCTTGAGACCCCCTCTTCCTCATCTTCCTCTTCATCACAGCACATCCAGTCCTTGGAGCTCTTCCAAAGTTCTGGGTTTTGAAGGTTGCTCTGACTGTGGGGTATCTTGTTGTTCAAGCCAGGGTGCAAATGTTCTTAAACAGAATGAAGGCCTACCTTGAGGGAAGTCTAAACAAACTAAAGGAATTTAGAAAGTTTGATATGAAATGGGGAAAAGGGTTTGGGTAAGTAGAAACTACTGTGCTAAAGGGTGAGCTAACTACAGCTACTTCTAAAATCTATAAAAAGCTAAAAATCAAAAAAATGCATAGGCATCGAGAGAGATCACCAGTCTTGGATGCAGCATTGGGGGTCTTTGGTGTGTAGGGAGCACTTGTCCTGAAGTCCTCCCTGATAACACTCATTGCCCTCTTTTATATTGGTTGCCTAGGGCAGACCTCTCCTTCCATGAAGTTCTCAAAAGTTTTGTTTCAAGATTTTTACATCTGAGAGTGTTTGAGACATTTCTCAGCAGAGCCCAGGGGATTTGCACCCCCTTGCTCTATCCAAGTTCTGTCCCTTTAGCAAATGGTTCTCTGTCTCAGGGTGCTTGAGCTATCATTCAGGCCAGAGCTATCATTTGTGTGTGTTTGTTTTTCTGCTTGGTCTTCTACAAGGAGTAGGACTTCTGATAATTTCAGGTCTGTATTTTCAAGTTTTCCCCCAAAACACAAGATCTAGAAGGGCTGTTGTCCTTAGAACAACATAAGTGCACACGATTAAGCACCTTCTCACTTTGGCAGCAGACATTTTAAGGCAAGCAACATGAGATTTGCAAACAGTAGAAAGATGAAATATTTCTGACTCAGAAGTAATTTCTTGATCATTTTCTTTTTCAGGTGTCAGTGCTATACAAAAACAGTCTTTTGTGCACATTTTTATACACATCTTCTGGTTTCTTTCTCTAAAAGTTTGACTCAATCAAAGTTACCCATGTTTGTTTTCCCTCCATTTCACAACCTATTTCTTTTGGTTTTAAAAAATGGGGGTTTGTGTCACATGAAAAGGGGCAGAAAAGATGAATTTTCTGTCCAACCTGTATTAATTTATTTTTTTTGGCTATCAGCGTCCCCTAGGAGATCAAAGCCTTTTAATGTCCAACTCAGTCTGTTAGCGTCTCACCTAATGAGACCCTTCGCTTAACAGATTCACCGAGATGGACAGGACATCTGATACCTTTTTATATAAGGACTACACTGAATAGCGGTAGAAAAACCCCTCAACAGGTTTTTCCTAGAAGTTATTTTGCCGTTGATGAAACTGTCAGCACCTAAAAACAGACTCACTCTAACAGTTCACGAAATAACACGTTTATTAATACAAATTTGTGACAATTTATGGGGTTCTCTGTGTCTGGAATAGGGTCTAACTGCAAAAAGAAGAGCACACAATCTATGTAGTAATAATAATAATAATACAAAGGATAGGCACACTGTGGCAGGAAGAATGTAACAAGGAATCATGGGAGTTGTAGTCTTCCGGGTTCTCACGCATGCTCAAACAATACTTGATTGTCATTGGTTGAAAGATCATGTGACACATTTGATCACTGTACTTAAACAGCTGCTTTGTTTATTAAAGTTAATTCTGCTCTGGCACTCGTTCGTGTCTGAGTGGGGTTCATGCCTTAATCAACACCCCAAATGGCTGTCCGATAAGGGACTACAGCGGGTTACCAGCAACCAGGAGCAGCAGCTCTGGGGAACCTGTCCGGGGGTGTCCATATCGCTAAAACCAAAAGGAAGAAAAGGAAGAATTCAGCGCGCTGGGTTACCTCTGCAAAAAGGGACAAAAAAGGAAGAAAAAAGGACCGGAAGAAAGGACAACAGAGCTTCAGCACACAGAGGTAACCAAAAATTGGCGAATATGGGAGGGTGGTTTACCCGTCAGGAGGGAATTACTCCAGAAATCAAACAAACAGTTGAAGCTATCTCAATTTTTACAAGAACAGAGCATAAACATAGAAGAAAGTAAGCTATGGGACTTGTTATATTGGATTTCTTTGCATGAACCTGCATTACCTCTAACTGGACCTTATCAAATATCATCTTGGAGGAAAATAGGGAACAAGATCATTGAAAAAGCCAGTGAAGGAAAAACGGACGCTCTCAAGAATTTAGCTACATGGAAGGACATTATGATAGCTTTAAATATGCACTACAGAAAGGCAAATGCACCCGGGAAAATAGACTCTTCCCCCCCTCACTCCTTTCCCCTCAACCCCTCCCTTCAACCCCAGCCCCCCCACCAACCGCGTGGCGTGAAAACGTTGGCGGGGGGGGATGCACGTTGGCCGGGGGGATGGGGGGGAGGGGGAACCCTTGGGGGGGACAGTGCAGCAGCAGCGTGTAGTCTGGAAGTGCATGGCGCTGGGTTCACCCTCGAACCATGTGCTCCTTTCTGCCCCCTCCCCCCAGCCGCCGCCATTGGCGCGTGTTCGGGGTCGCACGCGGCACTCACCAAGGGCGGTACACCTCCCACATGCGCGGCTGCATGGCCTCCCGCCGCGCCAAGCCCGGTACCTGCAGCGGGGGTTCCGTTGCCGACCGGGGCTGCCATGGGACCCCGTGCCTCTCGGCGCGGGGCGGCCGGAGTGGCAGCCCCGTGGCTGGCGGCCGGATCCATGGCGGAGCCACTCGCAGTCGCGCCGCCCCACCCAGACTTGGGGGGTGGCGACGCGGGTTTGGCGACGGGGCTTTCGGCCGAATGTACCGGCCGGGCAACAGCGTGGGTGGCGGGCAGTTTCGTAGTGGGACCGCCCACGGCCACGCTGCCTGCCCTTGTAGCTGCTGGCTTTGTGGCGACCGACCGCCGCGCTCCATATGCCGGCACCGCCAACCCCGCACCGGTGGCAGCGGCGGCGTTTGCGGCAGGCGCAGGGCCGGGACGGTCTGGAGCCGGGGTGGTGGCAGCGCGGGGGGCTGCCAGCTTTATGCCGGCGGCCGCTGCTGCGTCCGCCGCCTTGCAGCTTACGGCTGCGCCCCCCGCACCGAGCGCTGAGCCAGGCGGAACGGTGCAAAGCGCCGGCGCTGTGGGGGGTGCAACCGGGGGGCAATAGGCAAGCTGCTATTGTAGCGGTCAAGTGAATCTGCTAGCTCCCTTTAGATATGCGGCGGCTGTGAGACCAGCACGGAGAGAGTGCGGGGACGCGGCCAGGCGGCCGGGGCTCGGGGCTAGGGCATCAACAGCAGCGGGGGCTGCGACGAGAGAGCAACGAACGGACTGCTGTTGCGGGGGTCAGAGCGGTCCACTAATGCCCTTTGGCTGAGCAGCGGCCATGAGACCACTGCAGAACAACCACACAGCAACATGGACACAGCCAACTTACTCCAGCAGTGAAGCGGAAGTGAGTGCCTCTTCCGTTACCACCAATTCAACCAACTCACAACAAATGCACAACAGTTAAAGCACCACCATGGCTCTTCTACCAAGAAACCAACCCACAGCCCTCGCCAGCCTCAGAACAGCTTCTATGCCGAAGACGGCCTGATGGAGGAGGAAGGAGAGAATTCAACGCCCGAGAAATCTTAGCCGAGCTGTGGCAAACTGAACTCAGCGAGACAAGAGAACCAGAAAAAAGACAAGCATATTTGGATCCAGCAAAAGAGGAAGAACAGCAAACGTGGCTACAGCTACTACTTCAGCTCAAGGAAGAGAACATCTGCCTGCCCAAGCCCAGACCATCAGCAAAGTCAAAGCTACCGGCGTTGACATGGACAATACGTGTACTGACTGCGATGCTGGCGATGACAGCTGTTGGTTTTGTACTGCGAGAATTTCAGCTGGGACAACACAATCCACCTACTGACAGAACCAACAATCTAGAGGTAACATTGCAAAACACAGCAGACATATGGCTATCAGGTACCATGTTTAATTTTCTAAGCCACAAAAGGACAACTTCACTAATTGACAGATTATCTGCTATTATAAAAAGTTCTTTTGTGTTACAGGGGGTAAACATAATAATAATAAGAGGGGCCCCAAATCAAGTATTTACTTCTCACTATTTTAAAATGCTGTTAGACAATATGCCATGCACAACATGGAAAGCCAAACCTAAACAAGTAGCAAACAAACAACCAGTTACAATTTTAACTGCAGAAACACATAACTCTTTATACACAGTCACTGCAAGAGCTTTGATAAAGCAAAACAAACAAAACCCTCATACAACACAAGCCCAAAGATGCTCCACAAAGTTGCAACATACAGCAATACACACCTCCAAATCCACCCAAAACACAAACATGCATAAATTGGCCTATACCCAAATTAAACAATTAGAATGGGAGACAAAGACAAGAGTATCAAACATTTTTAGCAGCAGAACAGATATAACCTCACAATGGCCCTTAAAAAACATCCAAACCTATTTAACAAGTTTTCTTAAACTAGCATCCCCAAAGCAAAACAGAGACATTATAACCAGCAATAACCCAGACATTAACTCTGTTTCCATTGGACCCACTGAAATCACTCATTCTGTAGAACAGAGACTGCCTCTGTTAAAGAGGAAGTAAATTAACAGCAGATTTTTCCCAAAGGCAGCTTTATTGCAGCTGAACCCACAAGTGACCCAAGAAACAGGTAACCCTAAATCAATGAAACAATGGCCTTTCCTTAAAACAGAGGCGATGCATTTACATACGCTATTAGAAAACCATATAAACACAGCCTCACTATGTACAAAGATCCTTTCACTAATCTATCAATCTCCCAAACCTAAAGAAAGATGGGTTTTCATGCTTTTTGCCCCATCTCAGTTAGAAAAGAATGAAGTTTTTGAAAATCGAGATTTTATAACTTACTTTTTAGTTAAAGAAAAGGGTAAAAAACACTTCTTGCATGATTGCCTTTGCAAAAAAGGAAATAATGTGTTGTCCTTTAAACATAATAACAATAGTTTACTGCTTAACAACTGGATGGAATTAGATTTTGTAATTTTCTACCACTATTCCTGTTCCTATAAAAACTTTCCTACTAACTCCTTGGCTAAACAAATAGGTGACTTGCCTTTGGGTGAGGAAAACGACAAACAAGCCCCTCTCATCTCTCACTCAGAATCTCCTTTCTTACATAATATGGAAAAAGAAAGCAAAACATAGCAAACTAAAACTTTACTAACTATTCGCTCACACCACTGCATTTTACATTGTCAAGAAGATATAAATATTACTTGTAGCATTTGTAGTTTTTTGTTTTCGAATCAGTATTCTTGAAAGAAGTGTAAATTGTTTTCTTAACAATAGAAAAAAGAGCAGAAAATAGTTTAAAAACATTTACATATGGAATGAAATTTAACATCTCACCATCAAGGTAAAGAAAAGGATTTGAAACCTTCTGTTTCATGGTATAACAGGAGAGAAAAATTCTCTTTGTGGACTAAAAACCTTTGTAATTATCTTTCATGATGTAAATTAGTGTCATTTTAACCAAGAACATTTCTCTCCACAAACCAGAACACTACGGCTTTAAAATTTTTCCCTATTTTTTCATTAATTTCACAGTAGCTTTAAAAATGAAAGTTATTAGAAGTTATTAAATTCTCAGATACATCCACATACATGCAATTATCGCAATAATGTCATTCCAATCATAAGTACAGAATCTTGAACATCCCCATATTTGTTACATTCAAACATTCTCAAAACATTTTGCTATCACAAAACAACATACATAATGTCAACAAGAGTGCAAAATAGCTGCATGTAAATCGCAACTACCTAAGAGACTGAATTAAACCTGGTTACAGTTGCTCTAACTGATGTTATTAGAAATGGAGACTGTAAAACCTTCCAGAAAAATTCAACAGGTCCAACAACGAAATCTCCAAAGAAAACTACACAACAAAAGATTATCTTTAAAGCCTTCAGCCAAAAAGCAAAAGACACTATAACATAGAGTGACTCACTGCTATTGCTTCAAAAACTACAGATTCACCTGAACCTCTCATCTATTCCCGCCCACCTTTCATCTGAAATAGACTGAACTGTTATTAACATGTTTGCCAAGATTGTTTTAAAGGATAAAGAACAACTACAAGAAATGAACAAGACACTGAGACCACCTGCATCTGCACGAACAAAGGACAATTGAACAATAAGGTACAAACCTTGGTCCAGGTTCTATACAAGTGTTACAACTTACTCATGTACTTAGCACATTTAAGTTGTTTTGTAATTAAGCTATGAATGTCATAATTGATTCATGCTATGCTACAAAGTTACTCTCACATCTCGAAGCCTCCTTTCTTCGAGATTTCACTAACCCTCATTTACCTAGAAAAATACACATCACATAATTCCTTGTTAATCACACAAAATCTAACTTTTACATAAGACACATCCATTCACACACACTCCAAATAGAATAATACAACAAAACACAAAAAATACTTCAAAGGCAAAAAAGAAGGGGGATCAGTATATAACCCCCAGGAACACTTATAGAAACATCATATGTTCTAAATTTCTTAAACTGTGATGATGCAAACCATAGCAGGTATGAATACTAACATAAAACTAAAATGCTTTCATCTTCCAAAACACCAGTTATGATTAAAAATTTAATATCTAAGCAATGATCAAGACCAGTAGATCTAATAACTTGAGGGGAGATATATGCCTGTGTATCAAAGAGTACTAAATTACAAAGGATTCCTTCTAAATGTATCAGACCTTATATTAGCCCTCCCATTTAACAGAAGCAATCACCAGAAAAAATGAGTGAAGAATTGGATTAGAAGAAGCATGACCAACAATAGTAAAAGGAACACACCACACATTGAGAAACATACTATAAAAACACAAAAAAGGGGGGGAAAGAGATATGGGTCTGTTCCCTATGTGTGTAAATCTACATGAACATTTCTTTAAAACAGGGATAATCACAAAGAAGCAATAAATGATACAACAGAACCAAAAGAAACACACAAACAGTAACCAAGACAAAACCAAAACTCCATGAGTCAAACACAATAAAGGGTTTAAGAATGCATGTGTGAGGAGAGAATGAAACGGTGGCCACTGGAGTATGAATGAGAAAGTTGAGAGGACGCATGTATGTGTGTGTGTGAACGCAAGTACACTTTATAGCAAGACATCTTAAACACTACCTCAAACAATGCTATCTCAAACACAACATCTACAACCCAACACATTTCCCTTTCAAATAAAGATTATGCCATTGCACAAAGTCACCCTCAGATAAAAGGTTATACACATCTTCAAACCCTGGGTAATTTGAGGTTGCTTGAATATTGCATGAACCAATAAGTTGTAAACAAGTCAATAAAGGCCTTGTGACGATAGGCCCTGGTTTTTATAAATAGTTGAAGTAAGATTGGTTATAATAAGAATGTTAAAAATGTATTGTTTCTCAACTTGTTAATAAAAAGAGGGGGGAGATGTGGCAGGAAGAATGTAACAAGGAATCATGGGAGTTGTAGTCTTCCGGGTTCTCACGGATGCTCAAACAATACTTGATTGTCATTGGTTGAAAGATCATGTGACACATTTGATCACTGTACTTAAACAGCTGCTTTGTTTATTAAAGTTAATTCTGCTCTGGCACTCGTTCGTGTCTGAGTGGGGTTCGTGCCTTAATCAACACCCCAGCACACATGCTAAAGCAAAAGCAGCTTACGAAGAATATTAATACCACAAAACCTAAGCAAAAACTCTAAAGCAAAAGAACTAACAAAGAATAAGTACAGCAAAAACTTGAGCACCCGCCCTAAAGCAAAAGAACTAATAAAGAATAAGTAAAGATTTTAAAGTACTATGGAGTAAAAGTAAAATTAGTGTATGTGTATAAAGCAATTGCTCACCCCAAGGCATCCCGAGAAGGTGGAAGGAGAAAAGGTAGTCGGTCAATTACCTCTGCAGCGTTGATGGAACTTCTCCCCAATTTTTGCTCATGTCCAATCTCTTTTTATACCCTTTTCTTTAGGCAGTTGAGTGGCTAAGTTTTGATTTGGCTTCCCGCCAAGTCCCCAAGACCCAGCACAAAAACCTCCAGCAAAGAGCAAAAGAGAAAAAAAACTATGAGAAAATCCAGACTAGCCAAACTATATTAAAATATATATGTATTTACGTATAGTACAGTTATATACAGTTGAAATACTATATACAATCCCGAAAGGGAAAGGGAAGGGGGAAAAAAAGGACAAAACCAAAACAGATAGGCACAATCAAAAAACTCAGGATCTAGCAAACTAAAGAATTAGCAAAAGAATATCTTACTACTTTCCTTGGGACAACAGAAATCGTGCTGAACGACCGCTGGCATGCTACCGGACCCAGGATTGGCAGAAACAACAGACCCCGTAGGCCTGGTCAGGCCTCAGCTCCCCCACAGGAGTGAGACCGACCTGTGGGAGTCTGCTGTCTCCAAACCTCGCTGGAAGGGAAGAGAGGAAGAGGTTTCTCTCTCCGTCTATTTATATGCTTGGTTACGTAAAGGAATAGGATGGAATACTTCCTTCGTTCCTTCCTGGCAACCAGGAAGGAAGGCCTAAACTCAAAACCATTACAGTGGTTATAGTCAGTAAACTAATTTTTGGGGTGATAGATGAAATAGGCCCAAGGATCCCACTTCCCAAGTTCCCGGCAGCCAGGATGTTCTTGAAAAAAGTCCATATTATCTCCATATCACTCCTTTCTTCATGTTAATCCGTTTATCAGCTTCTGGGAATGTCTCCCTAGGTGCTGAGTTTTTCCAGGAAACCATCAGGAGCCTTTTTCTTCCTTTTGTGTGGCCTTATCTAATACCTTACAATTTTGATTTCAAGATCAATAACAACATAATTATTTTTATTTAGATTGATACCCAACACAACTCAGTTAGGCCTACTTCTGGTTACCTTTGCTCTCCCTAGAAACTGTTATAAAATCTGAGGAATGTATTCCTCTAGACATTGAGTTTTGGTATTCAGTGTTGCCTGTACAACAGGATAGTTCAGAAGTTAAAATTTCCTCAATGGAAAGGAACCACTGCTTCTGAGACCAAAAAGCGCTTTTGTCACTTCTACTTCAGGTCTCCATTTTACCTATCCATTCAGTTTACCACAGTATTTTGAATTACTGCCACAGTTCACCCTCTCACATTTCTTTAGGAAGCTTCTGACTGATATAGCTCCAGTCTAACTTGAGCGTAATCTACTTTTTTAAATTGGAGTTTATGCTACAATCACAAGCTCTCACTTTTTGGAAGGGAAGAGCCAACAAGGGATTTGGGGAAGGGGAGTGTTGGGTTGCACTGTTACCTTTCTGCTCTGGATGCACAAGGAAGGGGATGGTGGCAAGCAATATCCCTCACTTGTTTTTCCTGATCAGAGGAGTTGCAGCCTCCACACTGACATTAGCTGTGTTTTTTTCAGGGGCAGGAAATGCTTTTCCTAATGCACCCCAGGATACTGTGAGCCTTCTTGGCTCCAAGGGCACACTGTTGGCCCATGGACAGCTTGTTCACCAGGGCCTCCAGGTCCTCTGCAGAGTTGCTTTCCAGCAGGTCAGCCCCCAGCCTGTCCTAGTGCATGGGGTTATTCTTCCCCAGGTAGAGGACCCTGCATTTGCCTTTGTTGAATTTCAGAAGGTTCTTCTCTGCCCATCTCTCCAACCTATTGAGGTCCTTCTGAAGGGCTGTACAGCACTCTGGGATATCAGCCACTCCTCCCAACTTTGTGTCATCAGCAAACTTTCTGAGGAGGCATCTACCCCTTTGTCCAAGTCATTGATGAACAAGGTAAACAATACTGGGGCCATTATTGAACCTTGGGGGGATACCACTAGTGATGGGACCACCGATGCAAAATGGGAGGTGAGTCAAGGGGAGGAACAGTTTTGGGAAATGGGAGGGACAGGATTTGGTAATGCTTGTTAATTAGGCAGCTGAATAAAACCATGGAGCTTTTGTAATTTAGCATTCATGATTAGGAGAAAATATTCTCTCGTGCATAGAGCATGCTGAAATAAAAGAATGTTTGCTCCCTAATACTCAAAAAGGGTCTTAGAGAGTTTCTTTATTCCCGTTTTTTTGGACATCACAACTAGACCCTGTGTGACTGATTAAGACCCTCTGGGCTCTGATGTTCAGACAGTTCTCAGTCCACCTCACTGCCACTCATCCAGTCCATACCTCCTGAGTTTGAGGATGTTGTGAGAGACAGTGTTGAAAGCCTTGCTGAAGTTGAGGTAGACAATATCCACTGTTTTCCCCTCCTCCATCCAGGTAGTCGTTTCATTGCAGAAGGCAATTAGGTTGGTCAAACATGATTTACCTTTAGTGAAGCCATGCTGACTACTCCTGATCACCTTCTTGTCATACATGTGGGTAGAGATGGCCTCCAGAATGAGGTACTCCATCACCTTTCTGGGGATTGAGGTGAGGATGACTGGCTAGTAGTTCCCTGGGTCCTCCTTCTTGCCCTTTTTGAAGATTGGAGTGACATTTGCTTTCTCCCAGTCCTCATGCACATCTCCTGATCAACACTACCTTTCAAAGATGAGTGGTCTCGCTATGGTGTCCGCCAGCTTTCTCAGCACTCGTGGATGCATCCCATCAGGGCCCATGGACTTGTGGATGTCAAATTTTGCCTAAATGATCTCTAACCCAATCCTCCTTGACCAAGGGAAAGTCTTCCTTCCAACATTCCTTTTCCCTGGTCTCCTGGGTCAGAGATTCCTGACGGCTGGTCTTGTCAGTGAACACAAGTAAGCCAGCTGACCTAAACTAACCAAAGGGATATTCCATACCATATGACATCAGCTCAGATATAAAAGCTAAGGAAAGGAGGAGCATTTGTTATTTACAATGTTTGCCTTCTGGAGCAACCAGTACAGGTGCTGAAGCCCTGCTTCCCGGGAAGTGGCTAGACATGGCTAGCTGAGGGGAAGTAGAGAATAAACCTATTTTTTTCTCTTTGCTTGTGCAGGCACAAACTTCCACTTTTGCCTTAGTAAACTGCCTTATCTCAACCTACAAGCTATTTTCCATCTTATTTTCTCTCCCTGTCAAGCTGGGAAGGGGGAGTGATAGAACAGCTTGGTGGGCCCCTGGCATCCAGCCACGGTATCGTGGGTTGACTCTGGCCAGATTTCAAACCCCCACGAAAATTGCTAAGAGCTGTGAGAGGTCACGCAGTCAAGACAGACTCAACATGGGGATAATATTAAAATTTATTGCTAACAGGATAGGAATTAAAGAATGAGAGATAAGACAATCTTAAACAGGTTTCGCTGTGATAAAGTTCTGATGATCCCATGTATTTCCAGGGATTTACTTGTTCTAGTAGGTGAAAAAGAAGTTGTGAAGAATGTTGAACAAGAACTGAAGGTTCTGATCTTTTTCACACTTTTTTCAAACCACCCCTCCTCCCCCTGCATCAGTGCAGGAGGAGAAGTCCTTCTTTACTCTCAGGGCGATAGCTCTTCCAAATCTACCGCACTTGAGGATCCCTCTTCCATTATCCCCAAGGCGACAGTTCTTCCAAATCTGCTGCATCTGAGGGTCTCTCTTCTATGGGCTGCAGAAGGCAGTCTGCTCTGCCATGGTCCCTCCCATGGGAAACAGTCCTCGGGGGACCCCTCCAAGTTGGGTTCATCCCTCCCCCGGTCCTGGGGTGCAGAGAGTCTCTATACCCCGATAGTTTTTCATAGAATGCAGTCTTTGACAGACGATATTGTCCCAGTGTAGGTTCCCCACAGGGGTCATAGAGTCTTACTCAGAACAAACTGCTCCAGTGTGGCTTCTTTCTCCACTGGCCACAGGGTCCTCCGAAGAACTCCATTCCCTCCTGGGCTTTTTACAAAGGGTAGCAGTCCTCTCTCATCTCCATGCATCTACTTTGTTCCATCCTGGGCACAGCTCCACTGCGGCGGACCCACTCCCTGGCCCGGCCCGGCTCGGCCGGGATGAGGGGGGGGGCAGTGCCCACCGGCAGGGATTGCTCTCCCGTCTTGGCCTAGCCCATGGTCAGAGCAAGCCCGAGGGAGTTGCGGGGCCACTCTCCGCAGGGTTGCATGCCCCGGCCCCGGTCCCAACCCTGACCACCCCTTCACAGGGGCCCCTCTGCTTGCTCCGAGCTAGATGCTCAGAGGCCTGGTCAGCCTGCTGCCGCCCCTCCCCTGCCATGGCAGGGGAGGCAGCGAGGCCGCCCGGGAGCTCCCGGGCAACTCTTCTCTGGTTGGAATTTCTTCTGTGCCACAACCTTCTCTTCCGCCTTTCTTAAATATGTCATTCACAGAGGCATTACTAAAACTTTCGATTGGTTCTTCTCCTGGTCAGAACCAGGAAGTTTGTCCTGGAACTAACCATCTTCACCTCAGGGGGAGAGACCACATACACCTATGACACATGGTCAACTCACCATTTAGTACTGGACCCACATTATCTTTAGTTTTCCTTTTGTTATTGATATATTTGAAGAAGCCCTTCTTGTTGTCCTTGACATCCTTGGTTATATTTACTGGAAGGGCACAACAAGGTCACCCCAGAGCCTTCTCTTCTCCAGGTTGAACAATACCAATTGTTTCAGCCTTTCCTCATAGGAGAGGTGCTCCATTCCTCTAATCATCTTCATGGTTCTTGTCTGGACTCACTCCAACAGGTCAATGTCCTTACTGTGTTGGGGACCCCATAGCTGGAAGCAGTACTCCAGGTGGGGTCTCACCAGAGCATAGTAGAGGGGCAGAATCACGTCTCTCGATCTGGAAGCCACTCTTCTTTTGATGCAGCCCAAGATACGACTGGCTTTCTTGGCTGGAAGTGCACATTGCCAGCTCATGTCCAGCCTCTCATCCACCAGAATCCCCAAGTCCTTCTCTGCAGAGCTGCTCTCAGTCTATTCATCCCTCAGTCTGTATTGATACTGGGGGTTGCCCTGGCCCAGGTGCAGCACCTTGCACTTGGTTTTGTTAAACCTCATGAGGTTCCCATGGGCCCACTTCTCAAGCTTGTCCAGGTCCCTCTAGATGACATTCCATCCTTCAGATGTGTCAACCACACCATTCAGCTTGTTGTCCTCTGCAAACTTGCTGAGGGTGCACTCAATCCCTTTTGTCTATGTCATTAATGAAGATATTAAATAACACTGGTCCCAGTATGGAGCCCTGAGGGACACCACTTGTCACTGATGTCCATCTAAGCCCTTGACCACTACCTCCTGGATGCAACTGTCTAACCAATTTCTTATCCATCTAACAGTCCACCCACTCATTGAATCCATGTCTCTCCAGTTTTGAGAGAAGGATGTTGTGGGGGACCATGTCAAAGGCTTTACAGAAGTCCAGATAAATGACATCTGTAGCCCTTCCATTGTCCACCTTCTCCATTGTAGAAGGCCACTAGGTTGGTCAAGCAGGACTTGCCCTTGGTGAAGCCATGCTGGCTGTCTCAAATCACCTCCCTGTCCTTCATGTGCCTTAGCATAGCTTCTAGGAGGATCTGTTCCATGATCTTCCCAGGCCCAGAGGTGAGGCTGACAGGTTGATAGTTCCCAGGGTCTTCCTTTCTACCTTTTTTAAAGATGGGTGCATTGTTTCCTTTTTTCAGTCACCTTCACTTCACCTGACTGCCATGACTTCTCAAATATCATGGAGAGTGGCTGGGAGACTACATCAGCCAATTCCCTTAGGACCCTGGGATGCATCTCATCGGGTCCCATAGACTTATTTACATTCAGATTCCTCAGGTGGTCATGAGCCTCATCTTCACTTACAGTGGGAAGCAGTCTCCTCCCCCAGTCCCCATCTTGCAGTTCACCCACTTGAGAGGTATGGGAAGAGAGGTTGCCATTGAAGACTAAGTCAAAAAAGTTGTTGAGCACCTTAGTGTTCTCCTCGTCCGTAGTTACCAGTTTGCCAGCATTGTTTATGGGGGGGTACACTTTCTTTGACCTTTGTTTTCTGGTTGATGTACCTGTTAAAGCCCTTCTTGTTATTCTTTTCATCCCTTGCTGTGGGAAGCATATCCCAAGGTGCAAGAGGAAGGGCACCGAAGGCAGGGGACATGCGCAGAGACAGACCCTCCTATTGGTCAGAAGTCACGTGGGATCAGGGTATAAAAGGGCGTGCGTTGTTCAAATAAAGCCTCTTTGTTCACCATCTCACAGGGAGCGTACACGTTTTCTTTATTATATAAAGGCAGCGACCACGTGGTACACTACATATGGCGCCCATCCGTGGGGCCCAGACCCTAAATTAGGGACACTATACACCCTGAATCAGGTAATAGAGCGGTATGTTCCGGGTATCGTCTCAATTCTAGGAGACGGGAACGTTTTACCCGAAAAAACCTAGACGTCTGTAAACGTTGCCTTGGGGGAGACCAAGGAACGAAGTTTAGTGAGCTCAAAAAATTATAGGGAAAAGTGCATAGAAGAAACAGAAAGAAAGAAGAAAGAAGAACACGCCGACAGATCGGAGCGGGCAGTCGGAGAGAGTGGAGCGGGTCCAACATCCATCGAGCGGTGAGTGAGGCTGAGAAGCAAAGCTAGCACATGACATCGGGGCTAGAACTGCTCCCTGGGAGGCAGCGATCCCGCAGCTCCGATAACCCGAGCAGCGAAGCACGCTGAAACTGCCAGGAGCTCTGCCGCCGCCGCCGCAGCTAAACTGCCGCGCAGAACTGGCACCGCAGCCGCCTAGCACCCCCAGCCCCACCGCCAGACCACGCGAACCCTGCACTGGCGCATCTTTCCGCCTAGCGGAAAGCGCTGCAGCTCCATGCTGCCTGCTGCCCGCACGCATTCGCCCGCCATTTCCACCGGCCCCGTGCCCCGCCCAGGAGCCCGCCGGACCGGTAGAAGCGCACCGAATGCGCGTCAGCAATTAGACCCCCCCGCGTCGCCTAGTGGACCGCGGGACCCCCAGAGCCGCTCCCCACTGACCCCCGGCCGTCTGTAAGGACTCCGCTGACCCTCCACATCGAAGAAAAACCCCCGAGAGCCGCCGCAGACCCAGAGGGAACCTGCTGTCGCCTTTCGCCACTTTTTCGCCCCACGCCCCATGCCCGCCGCCGCCGCTGCGCCAAGAAGGAGCACCGCTGCCACCGCGCCCCGCGCCGAGCCCTGAGCCCACGCCGCCGCCGCAGCCGCCGCCGCAGCCGCCGCAGATCGAGCACACCGCGCGCCGCCGCCGAGCCCCACCGCCGCCGTTAGCAGCCGCGCCGGAGCCCCGGGACCCAAGCAGACCCCCACGGAGACGCCAGGAGAGAAAAAAAGCGGCGGAGAAGCAGCCGACCCAAAATCGAAACACAGCAGCTGAACAAAGAAACATGTGCCACAGTCGCCGGACCAAGGTAACAAAACTCTGTCTCCTTGGAAACCTCGCAACACATTGAAACACTTTTAAAACACAGTTGCTAGCCGTCGAAAAGATACACATAAGAAAATTGGGACACATTCTAAGCCATAACCACCAGCAAACGAAACAAGTAACCCACGCACCCCTCTCCTTGCTACACTGCTAGCAACAGCACAACCCATAGGCATGCAGCAGGGGGGGGAAACAGCAGTTTGTGAACTGAAGTTAGGATCGGGACCCGAGAACCAAGGGGACGCGAGCAGCTGGGAAGAAACGGGACCTCTGATGCAAAATCCCAGCCCATGGGACCTTTGCAGAGAACCTCGTTACAGTGATAGGGGTAGTAGCCCAGTGTACTTACCCCATGTCCCTGCTGATGATCAGCCACGTGTGTTCCCCTGGGCGCCGCCATCTTGCCCATCAAATGGCCCGGGAACTCACCCGTCTCTTCCGTCCCAAACCCCGCCCCGCTCCATCCATAGGCGCGAGGGGGGAGGTAGCTCCGCCCCCTCACCGCCTCCGACACCCGTCCACATCCCCCCACTGGGAACCGAGGTTGCCGCAGCCGCGGGGGGGGGGAATGGGGGGGGAAGGGGGAGGAACTAGCATTAGTTCCGTCGGGAAGGAACGAAAAGGCAAACGGGGGAAAATCAGATAACAGGTGGAAACAAAACAGGGATCAGGCAATTCGACCGAGTAGCCTGAAGGGTAATCGGGCATACTCAAATGAATTTAGCCAAAGCCACACCCCTCAGCCTGAGCTCCTGCAAGGAGCTGCTCAGAGGCTGAGGCATTTGGTAAGAGATGGTGGCATATCCTTAAATAATGCCTGCGGGTATTCGGAGGCATTGAATTCCATCCATTTTTCCACCCCACATGACACAGAACATGTGCACTGCTTATCTGACTTTCGGGAGAATTGTGCCAAACACACAGCAAACACCCCAACCGACATAACAATAAATCCATTAAATGGAGAAGGAAGACACAGCACAGCAGGTGCCCAATTAAATTACCCCCGAGAAAAATACAAAGTGATAATCAAACAGGCGCTGAGAGCCATGAGAAGGCTTCTCACTACAGACCAAAACAACAATCTGCTCAGCACAAAAGTGTTACAAAGTTGTGCTGAACCAAACCCACAATATTTAAATTGGTTGCGGTATACTTTAAACAAACAAATTGAATACAATGAAGCCAGAGAGATGCTGTATAAGCAGTTGGTTTCTGATAAGGTGAACACAAGCTGTGAAAAAGCTTTGCAAACCTTTCCTGGAGGGGTTTACCACGGCACTGCTGAGCTGGTTCAACCTTACCAAAGATTTGGCTCTGAGGAGCACCAGTCTGTCTCTCTAGCTGCGGCCCTAGAAGCCCAGCTAGGAATATGAGAAGAGACCAGACTTAGAGCAAGTGGTGTCAGGTGCAGTAGCACTGACCACTTTCAAGGAGATTATACCTGGAGACTCTTTGCAGCAATGCCGCAAAAATACTCTAATGGCAAGGAATGGGTTGAGTTATACCCAGGGTGCCAAGGGCGAGACAGGTGCTTTGCTGTAAGCATTGCACTGCTTGTTACTGTGTTGCTTGTTGCCCTCTGTGCCACCGGCTTTCATGTGCCAGAGAGGAAGCAGCTCGAAGCGAGCCCCAAAGTGGCAACAAACAGCCCAGACAATGCCCCTATATACTGCACACCCAAGAAAGGTGACAGGTGGAGAATGCTGCCAAACTCAAAAGCAGTAAGCGCAGTCATAAGGTTTGCAGGAGCACCGCAGCATGGACTGCCTTCACCCAATGTGCTCCCAATTAGTTGGCCGCTATTGGTAACTGATTCAAAGATTTGTTCCTCTACCACCTTCCTACACCCTGAGGATGTGCCAAGGCTTGCCTTTCCCATCATGGCCTTGAAAAATGCACGGCCCATGCAAGGCTATTGCTGGGTTGTCTTTCCTCAGGGGATGCAAAATAGCCCGACAAGGTATCAAACAACCACGATACATCCTTATACAGGTAGCATACCAATGAGCACGGCCACAGGAAATGAACTGCCATTTACTCTTACTGCTCTAATCAAAACTGTCCAAGATGCAGGGTTACAGCTTGCAGCGGAGAAAATCCAGCAACCATTACCCTGGACTTTCCTTGGACAGGAATTCGTACAGCAAAAAGATTCTCCACAGCTGCTGCAGCTCGAGGTAAAAAACACTTTATATTTACGCGAATTGCAGGAGCATCAAGGGGCTGTTAAATGGCTGAGGGCCATTTTACACATAACTCCAGAGGAGCTACATCCTCTGCTTCAGCTGCCAAAGGGAGACTCCAGTATAATGTCTAACAGGCTACTGATACCAGAAGCCAAAAGGGTGTTAGGCATTCGTACCAAGGCAATAGAGAGAGGGATAGGCAGAAGGAGAAATCCTGAACTGCAAATTTGCCTAACCTTCATTCCCAGCAGGTATCAACTATTAGCAGCCTTGTTACTGTGGGATCAGACTGAAATAGACCCACTGCAACTTCTAAAGTGGCTAATTTTGCCCCATGTACGATCTAACACTGTGTGGACTGTTAATGAGATGTATGCAAAGCTTGTCATTAAAGGCAGAGGAAGACTGCAGGAACTGGAAGGAGAGGACCCTGCCACTGCCATCATCTACATGCCAGCTACGAAGGACAATTTGGATAGGATGCCAGCTGAGGAAGCAAGGTTCCAAGCTGCCTTAACAGTTTTCATGGTAAAACTTTCATGCATCTCTCAAAACACAGGTTGTGGGCAGTGACCACTAATCTACCTTTAAAAGCCACGACCAGATGCGAACACGGACCAGTGAAAGGCTTCAGGACCTTCACACCTGCATCTGGGAACAGCATAAAAGGCTGTAATAACTCAGGTAAAATCCTGCTACAAAACAAGGGAAGGACAGACGCAGACCACGAACCAAAGCTGTGCAGGTTCTGGAACTGACCCCGTCCATATTGCCTTGGGAAAGTTCACTAAGTAATCTTTTAATGTTATAACTGATTTCTGTTATATTGCAAGTTGATACCCCATCTTGAAGGTTTGTTTATTTGAGATATCGTTAGTTTTTACCTGTTAATTGAAATGCGTTCTGTTTGGTTTCTTGTGAATCATGTGAGTTTTGATATTCATGCAATGCACACAAGGTAACAAAATGACAGGTAAGGGCCAACAACTGACAAAGAACTAAGAGATTGACTAAATAACAACGTTTAACATCATATCTAAGGTCTTGAAGCAAGTGAAATTGTCTAATTAATTTTTCCATCAGAACGCAAATTCCTTAAACAGACAATTCAAATAACATTCAATCAGCTCAAGACTTCATCACGTCACGCCCAAACTGTCAAAAAATCACAACAATGCCATCTCAGAACGCGTTAACCCCACATGGTTAATTGCAAATGAGATTGAGCAAACAGGTATCACACACATCTCTGAGTTGGACATATTACAATATGTACATGTAACAGTAGGTATATACCCACATCACGTAATCTCCACAACACCCACTGCAGAAAAGGCCAAGAGTGTGAGACACTCTGACTTAGTTGCCCAGCAACTCTTGGTCCATAATATTCACAGTAAAACAGCTACAATTCCTATCAAATAGGAAAATTCTCATGTCACAAGTACTCCACACTCACTCATTAGACAGGTAATTATACAAAGAGCACACTACACATCAAAACAGTGTCAACTAAACAAAAAAAAAGGGGAGAGAGAATCTGTATAGCTAAAAGAATATCTGTGAAAAGCCATGTATGTATTAATTTTCAAATTGTGACAATGCTGGAAACATGTAAGTATGAAAAGCAACACAAACCCCAGGCTAGTGTGCCTCTCCCAAAACATCGGTCATGGTAAGGGATTTGATATCGGGCAGTGGACGGAACCACTAAATCTCGGATTTGGGAGAGAGGCTATGCTGGGGAGCCTGAAAGAAAGGAGTTAAAATGAACCCCTTCCAGGTCTGTTACACCCCACAAAGGATAAAATCACATCAGCAAGAACCAGAGTGACGCAGAAGTTGTAAGAAAGTTATGTTTATGTCTAAGGTTTACTTTAAGGACGACCAGTGTGGCAAAAAGCAGTTTATAAAAACCCATGAATGTGTGTATGATGTGTGAAATGATGGCCATCAAGCGATTGAGAGAGTGAATGGACAAGAGTGTTGTATGACTGGACAAATATTGAAACACTAAACACCTCACAAATAACAATACCTCCGCCACAGGGTCATTTAAGAGAATTTAGTTTTGCTAAGCTTAGCCTGTTTTTTAATAAAGTTGAACTCCCAAGTTGTTTTAAACCCTCAGATTAATAAAGGTTATAAGTATGCATGGTTAGGCCAGGGGCTATAGATTAATAAAGTTATTTCTCCAAGTTGCACTACCCTATAGGAATATAAGAGAGTTTTAAAAGGTTTACAATAGGACTATAAGAGACCAAGGCAAGCAGTATGCTGGATCATTGCAAGCCTTGGTAGTTTATAATGTACTGTTCTGATTGTTTGCACTGTTGTTTTTGTAATGTTTTCGTGACCTTCTTATACACTTAGGAGGGGGGAGATGTGGGAAGCATATCCCAAGGTGCAAGAGGAAGGGCACCGAAGGCAGGGGACATGCGCAGAGACAGACCCTCCTATTGGTCAGAAGTCACGTGGGATCAGGGTATAAAAGGGCACGCGTTGTTCAAATAAAGCCTCTTTGTTCACCATCTCACAGGGAGCGTACACGTTTAGTTTATTATATAAAGGCAGCGGCCACGTGGCACGCTACACCTTGCCAAATTTAGTTGCAGTTTTGCCTTGGCCTTCCTCACCCCATCCCTACACAGCAGCGTCCTCGTGCTCTTTCCAGGATATCTGTCCCTGCTTCCACTGCCTGTGCATTTGCTTCTTGCCCTTTAGTTTGACCAGCAGGTCTTGACTCAACCATGCCAGTCTCCTGCTTTCCTTGCCTGATTTCTTGCACCTGAGGATCACTAACTCTTGCGCTCTATGGAAGACTTGCTCAAAGATCTGCCAGCTCTTTTCTGCTCCCTTGTTCCTGAGGGCAGTTTCCCCAGCCAGGTCCTACTGACTATATCCTTGAACAGCTGGAAGTTTGCTTTCCTAAAGTTCAGGGTCCTGAGTTTACTCTTTACCTGACCCATATCCCTCGGGACTGCAAACTGCACCAATGCATGATCACTGCAACCCAGGCTGTCTCCAATCTCTGTCATCAGCTAGCTCACTTGCATTGGTAACCATCAGATCCAGTATCGCATCCCCTCTGTTAGGGCTGTCTATTACCTGGCTCAAGAAGTTATCCTCCATGCCATGCTACTTTACCAGCAGGGTGGTTGAAGTACCCCAGCAGAATGAGAGCCTGCAAGCATTATGCCTCCTGTAGCTAGAGCAAGAAGGCTTCGTCAATAGGCTCCCCTTGATCAGGCAGCCTGTAGTAGACACCAACCACTAGGTTACCTTTGTTGCCTCATTCTCTGATAGCTTTTGATCTGCTCATGGCTATTCTTTAGAGACAACTCTTCACACTCTATCCCTCTCTTAATGTAGAGGGCAACCCCTCTACCTCTCCTTCCTCTCCTGTCCCTTCTGAACAGCCTGTAGCCATAGTCGCACTACAGTCATGGGATTCATCCCACTAAGTTTCAGTAGTGGCAACTAGGTCATAGCTTTCTAGGAGCATGGTGGTTCCCAACTCCTCCTGCTTGTTGCCCATGCTGCGTGCATTGGCGTAGAGGCACTTCAAGTGGGATGTCAGCCATGTCACCTTCTTAGAGGAACATCCCTTAATTCTTTTGAGATATTTCCCTGGTGTTTCCCTCTTGTCTTCTATTACCTTAGGACCCCCTGGCTCATCTCCATAAGACTTCAAGTGTGCTCCAGTGTGGCCAGCACATTTCAGAGTCACCGGCATATAGCCCTTGCTGGTACTCTAACCTTGGCATGTCATTCCACAGCTTGCCAAGGGCAAGACTGATATTATCCCACTCCCCCATCACATCTAATTTAAAGCTTTATCAATGAGCCCCACTAGCTCCTGAGTGAAGACTTTCCTCCCCCTTTGAGAAAGGTGAATCCCATCCGATGCCTGAAAGCCTGGTGCTGTGTAAGCCATCCCATTGCCAAAATCCCTTAAATTTTGGTAGTGACACCAGCTGCGGAGGCATGTATTAATAGACTGGGCCCATCTGTTTCTTCCAATGTTGCTGCCTGCAACCAGAAGGACAGAGGAGAAAATAATCTGCATTCCAGAATCCCTTACTAACTGCCCCAAAGCCCTGAAGTTCCTTTTGTTCACCCTCAGACTACATATTGCACAGATTCAGGCTGCCCCATCTGAGGAGCAGCTCCCCACTCCCATTTACGGAGGCAACGTCTCCAGCCTACACTTTCTTTCCTGTGAAAATTAAAAATATACAGACTTTGTGATACTGTAGTGGTTTGACCCTGGCCAGATACCAGGTACCCACTAAAGCTGCTCTCTCACTCTCCCTCTGCAACTGGACAGAGGAGAGAGAAAAAAAACCAGCTAAGGATTCATGAGTAGAGATAAGAGCTGGGAGAGGTCAGTGACTGATTACCTTCACAGGCAAAACAGACTCAAAGTGGGGATAGTACTTAAATTTATTACTAACAGGATAAGAGCCAAAGAGTGAGAAATAAAAGTCTTAAAAACACCTTTCCCCCACCCCTTCTTCCATGTTCACCCTCCTCCCCCCTAGTGGTGCAGGGGGACAGGGAATGGGGGTTGTGGTAGGTTGTTGTTTCTGCCGCTGCTCAACGAGAGGAGTCCTGCCCCTGCTCCCGTGGGGTCCCTCCCATGGGAGACAGTCCTTGATGGACCTCTCCAGCGTGAGTCCATCCCTCAGGCAGCAGTTCTTCCCAAACTGCTGTCCCATGGGTCACTCCTCTATGGGGTGCAGTCCTTCACGAATGAGCTGTACCGGCATGGGTCCCCCATAGGGGCCACAAGTCCTACCCAGTGTGGGTTTCCCTTTCCACGGGTCGCAAGTCTCCAGCAGGACCCTGCTCCATCATGGGCCTCCCATGGGGTCACAGCCTCCTTCATGTATCCACCTGTTCCAGCATGGGTTCCTCCATGGGCTGCAGGGGGACAGCCTACTTCACCATGGTCTTCACCACAGGCCACAGGGGCCACAGCTCTGGCACCTGGAGCACTCCTCCCCCTCCTTCTACACTGACCTTGGTGTCTACCTTGTTATTCCCGTGTTCTCACTTTGCTCTTCCCTGGCTGGAATTTCTTCTGTGCAACAATCTTCTGTCCTTAAATATGTTATCACAGAGGCATTACTATTACTCCTAATTGGCTCTGTCTTGGCCAGCAGCAGGAAGTCCATCCTGGAGCCAGCTGGCATTGGCTCCACGGGGACAGGGGAAGTTTCTAGCAGCTTCTAACATAAGTCACCCCTGTAGGCCCCCCTGGCTACCAAAACCCAGCCACAGAAACCCACTACAGATACCTAACAGAAAAAACCCTGCCTCTTTTAAATTAGCAAATGCAGGTTTCCTTTCTGTAGGACAAATGCAGCCAGCCAAAGCATATGATTTACCAATAAAATAAAAGTACTGTTGCAGAAAAAGTGACATTAAGCTTCTGTTTCCAACAAAAAGCCTAGTGTCTCTAATTACCTGCATTTATTTGTGTCACTGCTGCATAAGTCACCCAAGAATTTAAAATATCAATATCCTTCGCCCTCTGTACACAACAGGATTGCCTCTGCAGTTTTTTGATCCTAGGGCAGGCGATGAGATGTAAGAAGGGTACATTTTTATTCCTCCCTCCTCTCAGTTTTCCTTCAGCTTGTTTCCCTGTTAGATCTGGAGTAAATTATAGATGCCTCTGAAAATATAGTCAATGCATTGAAATACAGTCTGTTCACCCAGACCTTACTTCTATGTTTGCTTCCTATGGGTGCATGTTGCTTCATTTATAGAATCATATAATCAAAGAATGTTAAGGATTGGAAGGGAGAAGTAGGAGGGAAGGGGGGAAAGGAAAAAAAAACTTGCAAAACCAAGGTTGCTGAGAAAGGTGGTTTTATATTTACACGGAGAAGAACAAGAGAACTATAAGCACTATACACACAGGGAAAACTAACAATAAAGACTACTTCCACACGAAAGGTGTTTTCCTCCTCTGAAAACAGCCATCTATCCCTCACAACTGTCCCGGAAGAGAAGAAGGAAGTTGTTTTTTTCTCGTCTCTTTATATCTGAGCTGACGTAACATGGTATGGAATAGCTTATTGGTAAAATATACATCAGGTGACCTATTCTAGTTCCGTTTCCCTCCTAGGGAGGGTTACAAACCCACTACAAAGGGACCTTAAAGATCGTCTAGTCCCAACCCCCGCTGCAATGGGCAGGGGCACCTCCCACTAAACCAGGTTGCTCAAGGCCTTATCCAACCTGGCCTTGAACACTGCCAGGGTTGGGACATCCACAACCTCCCTGGGCAACCTGTTCCAGTATCTCACCACCCTCATGGTAAAGAAGTTCTTCCTAATATCCAGCCTAAATTTCCCCTCTTTCAATTTGCACCTATTACTCCTTGTCCTGTCACTTCAGTTCCTGATGAATAGTTCCTCTCCGGTTTCCCTATAGACCCCCTTCAGATACTGGAAGGCTGTTATGAGGTCTCCATGCAACCTTCTCCAGGCTGAACAGCCCCAACTTTCTCAGCCTGTCTTCATAAGGGAGGTGCTCCAGTCCTCTTATCAACTTTGTGATCCTCCTCTGGACTCGCTCCAACAGTTCCATGTCCTCCTTCTTTTGGAGGCACCAGAACTGTATGCAGTACTCCCGGTGGGGTCTCACAAGAGTAGAGGGGGAGAATCACCTCCTTTGACCTGCTGGCCATGCTCCTTTTGACGGAGTTCAGGATTCAGTTGACTTTCTGGGCTGTGAGTGCACAATGCCAGCTCACGTTGAGTTTTTTGTCAGCCATCACCCCTGTATTAGGGAGGGGTTCGGGCCATGGTGAATCTGAAACCATGACACCATTGCAAGCTCAACAAAACTGAAATTTATTACCAAGAGGTGGCCAACAAAAACGAACAAACCCAAAAGGGAGGAAGGAGGAGAGAAATAAGCCCCCAGCACGACCTCCCCAGGCACCCAGCTGTTGCCCATAAAGTTATCTTACCAACCTAGCATGCCTATAATTACCAATAGCAGAAGCTGCATCCTTGGAGAGTCAGTAAGTTCACAAATTGGCAGGCGCCCCTGCCAAAAGGCAACGTTGTCCTTGATGTGAAGCTAGCTGTCCTCCAAGAAAGTACTATCTGCTTTTATACAAGTAACTGAGTGACCTCAACCTAGGCCGGCGTGGCCAGCACCACCCAGCCAGAGGCCCTCCGTCCCACCCCCTTGGTTATGTAAGTGCATCTCTTCTGCACACGCGTGGCTTTCCCTGTGCCTGCGTACTGCACTCAGGAGGGTCTTTTTTAGTTGAGTCTGGGGGCGTTACTTCATCATCTCCTCTTCAGTCTCTCCTTCAAATGTCCTTGGAGAACGATTAGCCAATCACAGAACACCAATTAAATATAGTTTATACAAAAACTCCCTTCAAGGACAAAGTTCCCGTTTTATCAGTGCTTGTTTTCTCATAACTTGGCAGGGAAAGAACAAAACTTTTACAGGTGGTTGGGCCAAACACAGACCAAAAGTATCAGCATAATTAACCCCTGATACATCCCACCGTGTGGTCTGTGGTTGGACCATGACACTGGTGAATGACTTGAACAGCATACTGATGAAGTGTCATCTTCAAAAATGTAAAACAACATAACAACTGAGTAACAGCAAAAGTACAGACAATAATATAATCATGCCCATCCCCAGTGAGGAGATCCAAGTGGGTTACAGTGGTCGTTTACTTGGAGTCAACAGTACTTGAGATAATCTTTTCCCGGTTGGCAGACCTAGTTTCCAAGTTTGGACAGATGAACAGGTGTGTCCAATCGTATGGGCCTGGACAACGCGATGAATCTTGGGAATTTCTGCAAAATATAAAGTCTAGTACTACAGAACTTCTCATTTCAGAATTTTTATAATTTGGATTCATCTTTTATAGTATGAAGTGGTTGACTGCCAGTCACACATTTATAGGCCTATTAGGAGCCATCACAGGCAATGTATATCTGGAGTTTGATGCAACACCAGACAACATCCTGGTCTCACCAACCACTCCTACAGAAAGCTTGCACTCTCTGTACAGATTACAGGCCTCATCGGGGCAAACCATCCTGTCCCAGTTTACCCCTGACTGCAGTCAATCCCCCTCCACCTCATGGAGTGATAGTACAGGTTATCTCTTGCCTCCATGCTATAAAAGAATTTTATCCATCTTCACATTAACTATACCATTGAGTGTGGATGTTACCGGTCCATCACAAGAAAATTGCAGGCATGATGCGAGCCAGAGTCCATAGGGAGGTCCACAAACATTAGTCCTTCATTTGCAGTCTTGCCAACCAGCTTTTCGACATAGGACTTTTCTTCTGCGAGGCCCAGCACCTCACACATTGTTATTTCACAATCACATATATTCTTGTGTAGACTCGTAAGCCAAAAGGTTTCTGTCATATGCTGATTCCAAATAATTCTTGCCACCTGCTGTAACACTACTGGGACAAAACACATACAAATATGAGCACTGCAAAACAATCAGTGTCTGATTTAGAATTCCCAAACCACACCGTTCTGTCTGATCTTCACAAACATCACTGGTGTGACATGAACAGCACAGAAACGGATCGCTCTATACAGCGATGACCATTAGGTCTTAGGATGTTACAAGTTCTATAGTTTTCCATTGTCTTCTTTCCCCCCTTAGTGACACGTCTGCCCCATCCCAGGTGACGAAACCAAGCACAATTGCAGTCACCCTGCACACGGCATCACATATTTCCTTCACATCCTGAAGCCAGGGTTTAGCTCTAGCCTTTACCTTTAGTACTGCTGCTAGAACAACTTGGTAGTACACAGTTCAGGAATAATATTCCAATTCTGACTGTTGCTTACCATAACAAAACATACAGAAGTTAAAACACATTGTTGGTGCAACTCATCTAAGAACAAGAGACCTTCTTATCTCTGGAATAGTAGATCCAAGGATCTGTCGGGACAAGAGACCTGCTATACAAAAAAGAATAACCAATCCATTTTGTTATTCAAGATCCACGGCCTGCACTGAATAGGCTAATGCAGAAGTAGTCATGGCTGTGGTAGCTGTATCCTCCCAGCCCCTGGCCAGGCTCACTGAGAACCACAAATGACAAATAAGGATCACCTGAAAGGCATTGTTCATTACACAAATCGCAACATCAAGTGTGGACAATAAGACACACAAGAGACACGTACATGATAACTGAGTCATTACACCAGTTAGTAAAAGTTAGTAGACACAATGAATCATATTTAGGGTATGTTTTCTTCCATGTGATATTTGGGTTGGTCTTGTGCTGCTCAACATTCACTGACCTCTGTCCAGAATTCTTGTCGCTCATGATAAGGTTTCATCAAACATGCTGGAAGCCAGCAGGGTCCTGTGGGAGACAAAACACAAACAAACTCCCCTTCCCAATACTAACAACTTAATATCTACTTGAGGTGTCATATTGCCCCTCCTCATTACAAAAGTATAGTTTTATCAATTTAAGGTTTTGTTCTGTTCTTGTTCTTTCTCTTCTCTCGTTTTTATTTTCTTTACCCTGGTTTTAAGTTATACTTTCAAGGAATCTGGCAGTGTTCTGGGTTCATGAGGATTCTCAAGAATCATAAATCTTGAGACACATTTCATTTTTCTGTTGGTGATCTCAGCTCACACGTGCCCACCGAGTGAATTAAATGGCCACCGCAGGAACTAAAATTGCCGTGGTTTATTAATTTCATGCCCACAACAGCTCTGTTGTATCTTTCTCAAAAGTTAGGTTTTTAGTTGAAACTCCCCTTTAAGCAGGAAAGAGTGGCTTTTGCCACCAGGTTGGCACCAGCCTCTTCAGCTGTGTGGTCCCTCCTTTTCTCCTTATCCTCCACAGCCCAAGGAATGCCCAAGGATGGACCCAAGCAATGGTCACACACGCAGACTTAACACCATCGCCACCATCCGAGGCATCCAACAGGATCATTTCCAAACTCTCGAGAACATAAACCCACAATGATTTTTAGGCTGGCAGTTTTAAAGTGGGCATTTCAGACCTGATCCTTGCACAGGGCTCTGGTCCCTACCCTGAAGTAAAGACAGGCTGTCAATTTTTGGGTCACAACCCAAGGGAATGTAACCCAAACCTCCTATTTGTCACTTCCCCAAAGCAACTCTGCTGTTCCACAGCCTCCACCAGGGCCATAAAAAACCCTGTTTATACATATATATATAGTCCTTGTTTATTTTTTGAGTCTGTCGACTGTTGCTGAAGATCAGTATCAACATCAGTTCAGTTAGGATCCTTTGCCTCCTTGGTTATAGACACAGTTCTGGGTTTAGGACTGGTTCACTGGTCTGGGCTGTCTCATCATTGGACATCCTTGGATACTGGTATCAGCTTTGTTCAGGTCTTTTTCATCTGGTGTCTGGTTTCCTGCAAAACACAACTCAAAGCACGTAATTAGTTTTTCCCCAAGGTTAAGTTTCTTTGAGGCACACACTGTATCTCTCCATCCTTTCTCATTACCCACCAGGTATTTCCAGGCCCTTGAGCGAAAACAATCCCAAGAATGGGTTTGTCTTGGCCCGAGGGAGAAGTGATCCAAACAGCTTTACCTAACATACCTCTCAGATGGATTGCTGGAACTTTGTCTCCATCTACAGTGTGGAGGGATTCTGCTTGGGCAGGACCAGCTCGATTGACAGAGCCTCTAGTGTTAACTAGCCAGGTGGCCTTGGCAAAGTGCTTATCCCAGTTTTTGAAAGTCCCCCCACTTAGTGCCTTCAGAGTTGTTTTTAACAGTCCATTACACCTTTCAACTTTCCCAGCAGCGGGTGCATGATATGGAATGTGATATCCCCATTCAATACCATGGTCCTGTGCCCAAGTGACCACTAGATTATTCTTGAAATGAGTCCCATTATCTGACTCAATGCGTTCTGGAGTGCCATGTCTCCACAGGACCTGCTTCTCGAAACCCAGAATGGTATTCCAGGCTGTTGCATGTGGTACCAAATATGTCTCTAACCATCCTGTGGTTGCTTCCACCATGGTAAGCACATAGTGTTTACCTTGGCGGGTCTGTGGCAATGTGATGTAGTCAACCTGCCAGGCCTCCCCATATTTATACTTGTCCCAGTGTCCACCATACCACGGGGCTTCAACCTTTTTGCCTATTTAATAGCGGCACAGGTTTCACAATCGTGGATAACCTGGGAAATAGTGTCCATGATTAAATCCATCCCTCGGTCTCGTGCCCATCTATAGGTCGCGTCTCAGCCCTGATGGCCTGAAGCATCATGGGCCCATCAAGCTAGGAACAATTCTCCCTTCTGCTACCAGTCTAGGTCTACTTGTGACACCTCGACCTGTGCAGCTTGGTCTGCCTGTCTGTTATTATTATGTTCCTCATTAGCTCGACCCTTGGGCACATGGGCATCTACATGGCGGACTCTCACATTCATTTTCTTCACTCTGGCAGCGATGTCTTGCCACAAATCAACAGTCCAGATGGTTTTTCCTCTATGCCTCTGTATCAGAGAAGGGTTCGGAGCATATTGAAATCTGAAACCATGACACCATTGAAAACTCAACAAAACTGATATTTATTACAAAGAAGTGGCCAAAGTAAACGGGAACTCAAGAGAAAGAGAAACCAATGAGGAAATACGACACCCCACTCACTCAGGTGTCATTCATGTCATCTGATGCCTGCTCAGCTGGTGCTAAGAAAAAAATCCAGGAGCCATTAATTGAGGGTGAGATAAGGAAAGGGTTTAATTGTGCCAAGGCAATTGATGGCACACAACGCGCCCCGGTTGTGTCTGAGATGTTACATTTTATAACAATATCTGGCCAATCCCAAGTGTGTCCTCCCTCTGACTTTTGCTCTGGTCCACCCCCTGGCCCACCTCCTGGAATTGGGTCTGGGGTGCATTTTGGGACCCTCTCTTCATCAACCTTCATCATCTTCGGGGTACAGAGAGCACAGTCACCCAGTTCTTTGACTCTGTCCTGCGGTTGAGGCCAAGATACAAGCGTTCCCCAAACAAGACAGGCCTTGCCTTGACAAGAGACTAAACATCTTCTACTGGATACGGGGGTAGGGCTGATATAGGGAGTATGGAATGGGGTAAGAGGGTTAAGGAATGTGTAAACTAAGGGGTGCTACAGGGAAGAGGGATAAGGGGTTGCTTTTAAGATCTACTTCTATTACTTATAAAACTTATAAGGTAGAAAAATAAAAAACCATTAGGGGCTTAAGGCATCAGTCCCCCCCTTTAGAGATTAAACAAGACTTGGAGATCTTGTTCAATCTCTACTACTTACACATAATACTAATCATATAACAAACTATTATGCAAACTTAATGCTAACATGAATGGCTGCTTTATCTAGGTTCAGCTTGGTAACTATGAAGTAAGTTTGTGAAGGCAAACTTAATGAAACATTTCTAAGAATTATCCAATATATAATTCAAATTTGTTGCCAAATTCATAGTGCAAATTTAGCACTCACCTTTATGAAGAATGTTTGGTGCATTTTGTTAAGTGTAAACTTAGGTTCTAAACTCAATTCATAGTTACTGACAGTATTAATTAATACAAACAAGTGAGGAAAACTTAAACACTATTTTAACAGTCTTTATAAATAACAGTCTTTGTTGCTCTACTCGTCTCAGGAACAGAGGTTCTTTTCTTCCTGGGTGAAATTCAGGGTCCTTGATGGTGACTCTTGACCATGTTGGAGATGGTCTGCTGGACTTGAAAACAGTTCTTTCCATTTGGTTTGCAGGAGTTTCAGTCTCATTGTTTAACATAAACTCAGTCCTTGGGCTGGAACAGATGAACAGGAGTGTCCAGTCTCATAGACTTAGATGACTCAATGAACTTCTGCAGTTCCTGCAAAGCAGATCTTAAAACATAAACAATTTTACAAATAAACCTCTTTGAACAACCAGGGAGTCGATGAAGTGTGACTCTCTGTCTGATGACAATTTCACATGAATTTTGGATTTTAGAATTTCTGTATTTCAATCTTCTGAGAGAGGAGCTTGTGCTTTTATCACATGAAGTGATTAACTGCCAGTCACAGATTTAATAGGCCCGTCAAGAGCTTACTTGAAGCAGGTTGCATCTGGATGCAAACAGCACCCTGGCAGTGCCAGTAGCTCACCACAGAGAGCTTATACTCTCTGGACAAATTCTAGGCCTTACTGGGGGCAGGTTGTCCTGTTCCAACCTGTCCCAGACTGCAGTCAATCATCTTTACCTCATGGAGTGGTCTTACAGGGGCATCTTGCCTCCATGGATAAAAGCTTCCTCATCTGTTAAAATGGGTGCATTCATGGATATATGAATACTAATGAAATAATAAAGCTAGAAAGTAATCTCAGCAAACTATTTAAGCAACCTAAACCAATTATTCCAACAATGATGTTACCCGGTTGTCTCAAAGATTGCAGGCAATGGTGCAAGCCAGATTTTTAGGGGCTTACTGGAGAGTCCATGGAACCAGTGCTGTTGCTGCCTTCTTATCTGTCCTTGGTCTTAGTGCAGGACTTCTTTTATGTAATTTGGGTTCACATACATTCCTAGATGACAATATGAAAGCACCTTAAAAACATAAGTAGATAAACATGATTCCATAATCACATGAAAATTCTATGGACCTTTCATCAAACTGCTTTTTAGGAGAAATTCTTCCACAAGCTGCAGTAGTCTAAGAGACACAGATGTTTACAAATTGTTGCTGGAACAAGATATGTGCAAGTATAAACATTGCAAGCTTTCAAGCAATTCATGTAGTAAAAGCAAAAGCAATATAGGCTTTCAATTTTTACAATTAAGCTAACAACAAGAGAAGCTTAAAATAATATAAAATAACAAAACAAATACAATAATTACAATATACGTACCACCTTTAGTGCATTGATTTTCAATTGTGTCAGAAGGTTTTTATGTTGGCTTCTTTCTACTCACTCTTGATATTGCAGTTAAGACATTTGTCTACTTCTGCAAAAAGTTGTTCCCATGGCTTCCAGTTTGAATTTTGGTGGTACTGCTTTTCAGGTGTGCTTGCTGGAACAGACTATCTGTAAACAGTTAACTTCTGACACATTGTTAGTTCCCATTAACAGCAAAACAGTGGCCCCCCCTGAAGCTCAGTCAGGGCACAGAGGGCAGGAATATTCACAGGTTGTGAGCCTGAAACAGGCCTAGAGCACACAGGAGCTAATATATGGCTCTTCTTCCCCCCCCCCCTTACTGAGTTAGGGTAGAAATATTCCTTCACAGGCTATGGGCCTGTTCTAGAAAACAGAGGACGCAGGGGTTAATAGATAGCTTCTATTTTCTAGTTTTGTTTATTGGGGACAAATCAGTTTTTCTTTTTAGATCTGGGTAATTTTTCTAGTGTCCCCTCTTTCACAGAAAGAACACTCACCATTTGTTTTATCATGTTGGTAATTGATTCTTAATTTTGTGGTGTACACTATGTTTGTGGTATTCTTGGCAATTACTGGTTTTAGTCTGAGTGTGATGCTGGCCCATACCACTGGGATGACAGCACTCTCAGTCTCTGCAGAGATTTCTTCATGGTTCTCCTGTATAAAAACACAATTACTTCGACATAATTAGTATCACAAATTATAACTTTTATCTTCCCTTTGCGGAAATTGATTTTAACTTTTAATTTCTCAATAAACTCTCATTTAATGAAGAATTAGGCAACTTTAACATACAGAAGAATCAATGAATCACCCTATATTTACCCAGTTTAAAATCCAAAAGTTTAAAGAGTGGCACTTATTTCTGTAATTCTAATTACAGTTACGGCATTATAATTCAGTTTTTAAAGCATCACCTATTGCATATATTGCCCTGGCGGGTTTTAACTTTTGTGTTTGTTGGGAATGTACACTGATTTTGTCCCCCCCCCTTTTGATTTGGTGGGAGGGTACGGATTATGCAGGCTTGAGAGAGCTAGAGGGGGAGCGACAGCTCTGTCTCCGCCCCTAATGGTGGAGCCAGAGGGTCCCGTGTTAGGTTGGGTTGGGACTCCAGTTACAGAAGCCGCTTTAGGTTTTCCTGCGGTCTTTGTACCTTTAGCCGGTTTCGTGTTTGCAGTTGCTAAGGTGTTATGAGTAATTCCGTTTGTACTGGCCACAGCTAGGAAGTGATCTGCCCTTGTGCTGGTTGCGACCCCCGCTCCATCTGCAGGAGCGGCAGCAGCTCCTGTGCCAAACCCAGATTCTAACTGTCCCGCGGCTGGACTTACTTTCGTTGTACCGGTGGCTAACGTTGCCCCTGCACTCACAGAGCGGTGGCGGCATCTGTGACAGTCACGTGATTTCCCCCTTCCTCTCTTACATCTCGGGGTAGGCTGGACACTGGCCACTCTCGCCCTCGGTCCCGCTCCGCTTGTTATGGGAGCAGGCATCTTTATTGTTATTACAACTGTAAAGTCGTCAGGTGGTTTTAAAATTTCTACAACACTCCGACCCACTGCAGCTGCTTGCTGCATCACATCTTACTAACTCTGAATGCCATAAAATCCTCTGCAGCAGATGCTTTTTCGGAGGGTTATCAGGCTCACATGTAGCAGACGTCCCCGCTAAAGGTAACTTGATCCTTCTTGTGGAGCAAGCTCACTCCAAAAAACGAGCTGTCTGCTTTTATACAATCAACTGAGTACATCTGCCTAGGCAGGTGTGGCCAGCACCGCCCTGCCAGAGGTTCTCAGTCCCACCCCCTTGGTTATGCAAGTGCCTCACTTCAGCGCATGCATGAGTACTTTGGAATTTCCCTTCCACATGCGCAGTATGCTTCAGGGGTCTTTTCTATTTGAGTCGGTGTTATTGTCGCGGCGGTCGAAAATAAAGAAAAAGATGAACAGTCTAGTACCGAGCAAAGTACAAGTCTGTCTTTATTTTTCCCACGAGTCTTTTTATAACCCATGTTAGTAGCAAGCAGCAGTTTTAGAAGGTAAGCAAGTAACTGTATTTCAATTGGCTATTATTTGTTAGTGATACTTTTGGCAAAGTTCAAGTTTAAAATTGAGGTTCTCACAGGACCAAATCTAAGCACTCCACAGCTGTCTTCTTTTTGTTAGGGCTGCGTACATACCTCTCCTATCTCAAGGATGCACCTGTAAATTTCCCAGGTCAAAATCTTCTCCCAGAGAGCTAACGGACCCGCTGTCAACCCTGACAAGTCGGGGGTCGTTACTTCATCCCCTCCTCTTTGGTTTCTCCTTCAAATGTCCTTGGCAGACGATGAACCAATCACAGAACACCAATTAATATAGTTTATACAAGAAACTCTCTCTCCAAGGACGAAGTTACTGTTTTATCAGTGAACTTGGTAGGGAAAATATAAACTCTTACAGGTGGCTGGGCCAAACACAGACCAAAAGTATCAACATCCCTGATACGTTCCACCGCGTGGTCTGTGGTTGGACCATGACATTGGTGACCCACTTAAACAGACAACAAAAGTCCAGACAATAATATCTTGGTAATCATGTCCATCCCCAGTGAGGAGATCCAAGTGGGTTCCAGTGGTCAGTTACTGGGAGTTAACAGTACTTAGGATAATCGTTTCCCAGTTGGCAGACTTAGTTCTCAAGTTGGGACAGATGAACAGGTGTGTCCACTCTTATGGGCCCTGACAACACGATGAATATCAGGAATTTCTGCAAAATATAGTCTAGACTATTAGACAATTTTATAATTCGGATCCATCTTTTATAGTATGAAGTGGTTGACCACCAGTCACAAATTTATGGGCCTATTAGGAGCCACCACAGGCAATGTATGTCTGGAGTTTGATTCAACACCTGCCAACATCCTGGTCTCACCAATTGCTCCTACAGAAAGTTTGCACTCTCTGTACAGATTCTAGGCCTCATCAGGGGCAAGCCATCCTGCCATAGTTGGTCCCTGACTGCAGTCAAATTCCCTCCACCTCATGGAGTGATAGTGCAGGTATCTCTTGCCTCCATGCTATAAAAGACTTTTTATCCATCCCTAACCAGGGCATTCATTAAACCAAGGCACAAGCTAAACAAAGCACTTAACCAACCATCATGCTATAATGTTACCAGTTTATTACAAGATTGATGTGAGCCAGAGCCCATAGGGAGGTTCACGAACAGCATTCCTTCATTTGCAGTCATGCCAACCAGACTCTGTCTTGCTTTTCAACATGGGGTTTTTTCTTTTTTTTTTTTTTTGACCCAACACCTCACACCTTGTTACTTCACAATCACATATAATTCTCTTGGCTTTGTAAACCAAAAAAGGTCTCTTTCATATGCTGCAGCAATCAGAGAGGAGAGAGGGATATTCCAAACAATTCTTGCCACCTGTGAGAAAATACTGTGAGAAAACATATAAAATATAAGCACTGCAAAACAATCAGTGTAACAAAACTATACCAATGTCATTAAAAGGCAGTAGAAATATATATTACTCATCCAAGAATCAGAGGTCTTCTTAGTTTTGGAATAGTAAATCCATGGATCCATTAGGGCAAGAAACCTGCTAGGCAAAAAGAAAAACTAATCCATTTTACTATTCAAGATATGTGGCCTGCCTCGAATGGGCTAATGCAGGAGTAATCATGTCCGTGACTGTTGGACCATCCATGCGTGTTTGCTTAGCTACCTGAATGGGGAAAATAAAAAAAAATAGAGAAGAATGGGGAAAAGAGGTTATGAGCCAACACCCCCTCCCCCTGCTGTGTTTACTCCCACCGTCTCAGGTGTTGGGTTGGGACCCTTTTCAATTCTGTTTGACCCTCAATTGCGATCATCACTGCTTGAGAATCATCAGCTGCTACAATTTCGGCAGCAACAGGACTCTCATCCCCGGGGGCTTGGTTCCATACCCAACCACCTGCAAACCATTTTTGTACTATGGGCATTACAGGTAAACTGTATACATGGTAAACGTCAACCCATTCCATCGAGGGTACTGTAATTGGATGCTCTGTGGTATTTTTCAACCCTATTAATAGGGGTTTCATGGTATCCCCCTGCACAGGATTTAGCAGTGTCAGGTCCAGGCTAGAAAGTTCTGGTCATAACACCATATAGCGGAGGATATCTTCTTGCTGACCCACATAGGACAATGTAACATCCGTCCAGACCCACTGATCCTGGTTCGCCCCCAGTGACTGTGTTTGTGTGTTTATTACTACACAGCCGCCTTTTATAGACTTGACTATAAATATTGCGCCACTGATAACCGAAATAGAACTTCATGCCACCCATGTCAATTTTTCCTGGTCCCCTTTCATTAAAATTAACAGGGTTAAGGTAAGTGACATCATACGATTGTTTAACACCCGAACAGCTTCATCAAGATTGTCCACCCATTTCTTATAAGACCCGTCCCCTAGTCTATGAAGTTGCAGTTCAGGAGCCCATTCATGCATTCTACTAGTCCTGCCCCCTGCGGATGATATGGCAAATGCCATGTCCACATAATTCCACGATCTTCAGCCCATTTTGCAACAACTTGATTTTTAAAATGCGTCCCATTATCAGATTGCATCTCTAGGGGTGTTCCATAGTAGAGTTCAATTGTACTCATGAATCTTATGGTAGTGTGACTATTAGCATACCGACTGGTTATGGCTACCACGAGGCTAGAATAGGTATCTGCAGCAATACAAATATATCGTTGCCTGCGATGTTCAGGTAAAGGGCCAATGAAATCAATTTGCCATATTTCCCCACCGTGTGACCCTCGCTTAAGATGCCCTAGCGGTTGTGAGAGCATTTTGCGCTCCCTCAGAAATTGGCAAACTGTACACTCACTGAGAACTTGTTGAATTACTGCTTGGGGTATAAGAACCCCCCGGGCTCTCGCCCAAGCAATCGTTGCATCTCATCCTGCATGCCCAGACTTATCATGTGCCCATAAGGCTAGAGCGTGATCCTCGGGACTGGCCACGACTACTTTCTGTGCTCTGGCTAGGTGGTCAACATGAGCATTCCACTTTGCTGTTTCGGTCTCATGTTCTGTGTGTGCATCTACATGGAAGACACGAACATCACGATCTTGCAGAGCATTCCAGATTCATTCCCAAAACTCTTTACCCCACACATCCTTCGTTCCTATTTTCCACGTATCGCGCTGCCATTTTCCTAGCCAATTCACCAGCCCTTGGGCCACAGCCCAAGAGTCAGTATAGATGTAACAAATTTGACTGCACGATGTAGCATCTATTGCTTGCCATACGGCAGCTAGTTCAGCTAACTGACTGCTCCCCTGAGTTCCTTCTAGCACTAGTCGCGTTTGGGTAACAGGATTAAAAGCCACAGCTCGCCACTTTCCAGTCCCTGTCCCACTGCCATCTGTGAACCATCTGTTTTTGTTCTGGTGTCAATTGCTCATAGGGCAGTCCCCAGCGCTCTACTTTGGTAATTTATCATATCAGTCCCGGTGGTGTCGGGAATACCTTGTATCCCCTGGCTTACTACTTCACGTAGGTGCAGGACTCCCTTTGGTCCTGGTTTGGCTCTCTCCTGCAGGTACCATTTCATTTTCATAATAGTAGCTTCCTGAGCATGCCCTATTTTGTGAGTTGCTGTGGGCCCCAGTGCCCATGTTACAATGGGCACATCTGAACGTAGGATGACTTCATGTCCCACGGTTCTACCCTCGATATCCAACAATGCCCAATATGCAGTCAACAGTGCTTTTTCGAATGCTGTATATCGCACTTTGGCTCCAGTCAGCCAACGGGACCAAAAGCCAAGCGGCCATTGCTGTCCCTTCTGTAACTGCCAGAGACTCCACAGGGCTACGTCTGCCTCTATTGTAACTTGTAATTCAACGGGTCCGTCCTCCAAGGGATGTAACTTGCACTGCTGATTTTGTTTTCTGAAACACTTGCTCTTGTTCTGGACCCCATTCCCATTGACTTCTTTTTCATGTTACTTTGTGCAGAGGCTTGAGTAGTACTGCCAATCCTGGTAAATAGGCTCGCCAAAACCCCACGGCTCCGACAAATTGTTGGACCTGTTTCTTTGTCTCTGGTCTGGGCCAATTCACTATAGCCTCCCTTACCTTATCTGGTATTTGCTGTTTCCCCCGTTCCATAGGATACTTAAATATTTCACACTTTGTGCAGGTCCCTGTACTTTCTTTGGATTGATTTCCCAACCGTCCTGAGTCAAGATGTTTATAACAGTATCTAAACTCTTCTGTGTCTGCTCAAAGGTTTGTCCATAAGTCAGTATATCATCAATATACTGAGTAATCTGCACCTCTTTAGGTACCATAACCTTTTTCAGGGTTCTATGGATAGCCTGATGACAAAAGGTCGGGCTATGTTTATAACCTTGAGGCAGACGAGTGAAAGTATATTGATTTCCATTCCAGGTAAAGGCGGACTGGTCCTGCCCTTCACTAGGTATGGGAATAGCAAAAAACACATTAGCCACATCTATTGCAGCGTACCATTCTCCTGGATGCTGTTGTATACGTTGCACTAAGGTAGTAACCTCAGAAACAGCTGATGTTATTGGTGGAGTAACTTGATTCACTCCCCTGTAGTCCACAGTCATTCGCCAACTACCATCTGGTTTCTTCACTGGCCAAATTGGACTATTAAATGGAGAATGTGCAAAACGCAAAACCTGAACCTCTAAAAGGTCATCAATAGTTTGCTGGATAGCTTCATCCCCACCGGATATGCAATATTTTTTAATGTTTACTACTTGTGTGGCAACAGGTATTTCTGCAATTTCTTGCACGCATCTTTAGCGAGAAGATGCAAAAAAGGAGCTCCAGAGTCAGACACTTCCTCATGGAGGTATAGTCAGTGCTCCAACTTTCCAGAGTCAATGACACACCCTCATAGAGGTAAAGTCAATGCTCCAGTTATCCAGAGTCAAAGACACAGCCTCATAGAGGTAAAGTCAATGCTCCGTTTATTGCAAAAATCACACACAGGTCCTACAGGGTTCACACGCTCTATCCTAACTCTCTATTGGTTGCATCAGTTTTCACACACTATAGCTATAACTTTATTGGCTCTACTAGCCAAGGCACATTTCCAGGCCCCCCATCTTCTGGTTTCTCACACCCTGGATAACATCCTCCTTCCTTGTTTTCCTCTATGCAGCTTTCTGATATCTGCTGCTCAAGGACACACATCTGCTGCTGGAGAACGCAGGTCCCTGCCGTCCGGCACGCAGGCCAGATTGTGCAAGCAGACCTGAAGCAATATATGTCCTGCATCATCTAACATTCTCTCAACAATTCCCCCTTTTTCTTTTGCACAATCCAGGCCTGATTGATGGTCTTTCGCACCATATCCATAAGACACTTCAAGATACACGGTACAATTATCAAAATAACGCAAATCAATTGAACGTTATCATTACAATCTGGCCCTAGTTGATGCATATTTCGCTTGGTTCGACTCTTTGTTCCATGTGGTTCTTGAAAACTTTTATTTTGCAAATGAAACTTCATTTAACTCAGGGTTATGTGTCTCCCACTCTTTATCCAAAGGTGCTTATGCATATGTGAGGTAATATGGTTTACGCATTTGTGAGTAAAATCAGAATATATTAATAATCATATATTCATACATTCACATGCATACATTCACACAACTTTCATGCGTGATGGCCATCACTTCATGCTCTCACTCAAACATACTTCTAAGTTGTATATCACTGTGTTTTCTGGTTGTGAACTGAGAAATTATCATTCTCGTGTTTTGCCCTCAGATGAGTATGTATTTCTTGTTTTTATGAAAGTATAACTTGGAAAACATAAACATATTTCTGCTTCACGTTCAATTCAAAACCCAAATACATACAAACATTCTTATAATTTAAAGATAAATATATACTCCTATTTTTAAAGCAAAACACGCACTTCTCAATGCAACTGGGCTTTTGGACTTCAAAGAGAACTTGTCAGTAGTCACTACAAAAACTTCAAAAGCTCCACTTCTGCACCACATTTAAAACAATTCTGGCTATTTAGGCAAGCAACCTCAAGAAAGAGTCAGCAAGACCATCTCATGAACTTATCTTTTCTCACTCCCTCCCCCTTTTTTTTTTTTTTTTGTACTGAAGTTAAACTGTTAGGTTAGTTGTTGCATGAATAAAAAGCTTAGCTTTGTTGACTTTGAGCTTAGTGTCCCGTGTAAGGACAGGTCTTTATATGATTTGCCTGTGGTGTGCTGTATCTCGGGGATCTGTCTTAACATCATCTTCTTTTTCACTGTTTCTGTCAAATGTTTTTGGAGAGTTGTCAACTAATAGCAAAATACCAATTAATCTCAAGTTATACAAGATGGTTGTTTCAGGGACGAAGTTCCCGTCTATCAGTGCTTGCATCATCCAATGAAGCACAAATACATTCCCACCGCATGGTCTGTGGTTGGACCATGCCATTGTTGAACAAGTTAAGCAGCATATTGATGAAAAACAAGGAAAACAACATAGAATATCTACAACAAAGGACTAATAGGAAAAGGGTAGACAATAATATCTTTGTAACCATATCCATCTTTAGTGAAGGGATCGGAATAGGCTCTAGTTGTTCCTGCTTCATTGGGTCAGCCAGGGTCACTTGCATGCTATGCCGTGGTTGTAGGTAATCATAATCTCTGTGCAGTCAGCATACAGGGGGTCAGCATCCTACTGTTGAATGTAGACGTAATCTCCAAGTTGGAATAGATGAACCAAGATCTGCACCTGCGGCAACTCCACCTGGGCCCGCGCCCCAGGCTTCGAGGCTCACCGCAGCGGTCCTCCTACTCGTCGCGGCCTAGCCTACTCCAGATTCGGGGATCTGAACCTGACTCCCTTTCGATCGGCTGAGGGCAACGGAGGCCATCGCCCGCCCTTTCGGAACGGCACTCGCCTATCACTTAGGACCGACTGCAGTGGATGTAGTCTATCTGGACTTCAGCAAAGCCTTTGACACCATCTCCCATAATATACTCCTAAAAAAACTGGCAGCCCATGGCTTGGACAGGGGCACTCTGTGCTGGGTTAGGAACAGGTTGGAGGGCCGGGCCCAGAGAGTGCTGGTGAATGGTGCTGCATCCAGTTGGTGGTCGGTCACCAGTGGTGTCCCCCAGGGATCAGTGTTGGGCCCAGTTCTGTTTAATATCTTTATCGATGATTTAGATGAGGGGATTGAGTCCATCATTAGTAAATTCGCAGACGACACCAAGTTGGGAGGGAGTGTCGACCTGCTGGAAGGCAGGAGGGCTCTGCAGAGGGACCTGGATAGGCTGGAGAGTTGGGCTGGTTCCAATGGGATGAGGTTCAACAAGGCCAAGTGCCGGGTCCTGCACTTTGGCCACAACAACCCCCTGCAGCGCTACAGGCTGGGCACAGAGTGGCTGGAGAGCAACCAGGCAGAAAGGGACCTGGGAGTGCTGATTGACAGGAGGCTGAACGTGAGCCAGCAGTGTGCCCAGGTGGTCAAGAAGGCCAATGGCATCCTGGCCTGTATCAGGAACAGTGTGGCCAGCAGGACCAGGGAAGTGATTCTGCCCCTGTACTCAGCACTGGTGAGGCCTCACCTGGAGTACTGTGTCCAGTTCTGGGCCCCTCAGTTCAAGAAAGATGTTGAGGTGCTGGAGCAGGTGCAGAGAAGGGCAAAGAGGTTGGTGAAGGGACTGGAACACAAGTCCTATGAGGAGAGGCTGAGGGAGTTGAGGTTGTTTAGCCTTGAGAAGAGAAGGCTCAGGGGAGACCTCATCGCTCTCTACAACTACCTGAGAGGAGGTTGTAGGCAGGTGGGCATTGGTCTCTTCTCCCAGGCAATCAGCAGTAGGACAAGAGGGCATGGCCTTAAGCTGCGCCAGGGGAGGTTTAGGTTATATATTAGAAAGAAATTCTTTACAGAGAGGCTAATCAGCCATTGGAATGGGCTGTCCAGGGAAGTGGAGGTTTTTAAGATGAGGCTGGACGTGGCACTTAGTGCCATGGTCTAGCAACTGTGATGGTAGTGGATCAAGGGTTGGACTTGATGATCTCAGAGGTACTTTCCAACCTGTCTGATTCTATGATTCTATGATTCTATGATTCTATGATTCTATGAACAGGAGTGTTTAATCTCACGGGTTCGGAGTATGGAATGAATCTGTGGAATTTCTGCAAAGTAGAGCCTAGACTATTAAACAATTTTCACAAAAGAATTTCAAATTTCAGAATTTTTGTAACTTGACCGTACGAGAGGAATATAGCATTCAAACAACAGAAACCATCATGCTATGAAGTTAGCAGTCTATCAAAAGATTGCAGGCGTGATGCGAGCTAGGGCCTATGGGGGGAGAAGGGGGGGGGTCCAAAAAACATCAACCTTTCAATTACAGCTTTGCTAACTAGTCACTGTCTTGCTTTCTAACACAGGGTTCTTTTTCTGTGAGGTTCAGCACTTCATGCATTGTTATTTATAATCTTGTGTGGAGTTGTAAATTAAAAGATTTATATGTTGCAGCAGTCAGAGAGGAGAGAGAGAGATTTTAAACAATTCTTGCCACTTGCTATAAAACTCCTGGGATAAAGCATATGCAAACAATATCAACTTCCATGAGAGACAATAGAAATATAATATCAGTAACTGTAGTATTGTCTGGTAATTTGACAGTATTATTCAAACTATACTAGCAATCCATTCTTTTAAAGTTTTTCCGGTTCGGATATTATGAAGTAAATTCACTGAAGATATCTCTAAAGTCAGTGAGAGATCTTCAAAAGTCAGTTGATATAGAATTTGGAGTTTGTTTTCAAATTCCAGCTAAATTCATAATACAAATTTAATCATATTATGACTTTCTATATTGGAGTCAAAATGTAAGTTTTAATCCTAACTCTGATTCTTGCTTACCAGCAATACAACATAGAACAATAAGTTAAAATACATTGTTGGTATACCAATCTAAGAAGCAAAAACCTTCTTAGCTCTGGTAATATTTATTAGGGCAAGAGACCTGCTACATAAGAAAGAAAAAAAAACCAATGTATTTTGTTCTTTAAGATACATGGCCTGCACTGAATGACCAATGCATGGCTGTGGTTGTTGTCCTGATTAATAGAAAAAATGGAAAAAAGCAACTAGTTTCCTTAATTTACTGTATTCTGCATCATCTTCCCAGCTTCTGGTCAAGCTCGCTGGAGTCACAGGTTGGCTCCTCTATTCATAGAATTACTAATGACAGATTGAGAATGAATACATTTTTATTTGTGACTCTTTTCATTAATTTTAATATTATTTCTAACTTTTTTTTTTTTAAAAATCTCTACTGTGGTATGTGACTGAGGTTTCAGTTTACAGTGTTTCACTTCTCCTCCCCCTATCCTGTAGGCAGAGAGATTCAAAGCGAGACAGGAGAGGTTTTTTAGATTTTTTGCCCTCCCTCCCACAAACTGTAAGGCAAAAATATTTCTTTCCCCAATCAGAAGATTGCAAAGTTGCAGCCTCTATAAAGCAGGAGGGTTCTACACCCCCTCCCTGTCCCGAGAAACTGGTAATGTAAATTTTTATTTTTTTTTTTTTTTTAAGTTTGGCCAAAGGAGGTGTAAGCCTCCCACTCAGTTGCTCGGCAACAAACTATCTCTATTGTGTGAGCCACTAACACCTTATCTCTTTCTCTGCTAAGGTAAAGGCAAAGTTTTGCAAGAGGGCTTTTTACCCTTTTTGTCAAAACCCTAGTTTGTTGGGTTTTTTTGTTTTTTTGGTTTTTTTTTTGAATACGATATTTTTGCAGAAGGGTTTTGTAGGGGTAAAATACAGCTAAGAATAAGGCATTTCACTAAGATTTTCGTACAAATACTCATTTCCCGGAAAAACTTGTTCGTTTTAAATACCTATTCCCCAAGAGTAACAGAAAAAGGAAAGATGGCTATTTTGGTTTTCTCTCTCACTGCAGCCCCTGCCGTTGTTCCCGCTCGCTCTCCCCCCCTACCCTCGCGGGGGGGGAAGGGAGAGAGAACCCGCTAAAGTTGTTTAGTGTCTGTTCTCGCTGCTGCAGTCCCCACCAACCCTCGCGCCGGCCCTGCAGCGCCCGAGCCGCCTCTCCGCCGCGGCTGCCGGCACCAGTGGCAGTTTGAATAATCTCAAAAGGAAATTCCTATGCTCCTGTGTCATCTGAGACACCTCTCCTGGACCCTCATCCCTGTGTTTTAACAGTTACTAACAAACCCATGGTCGCTTCTCCACACACACGCACAACCCCCAACACACACACACACACACTAGTACGGCATAGTTAGCCACACCGTGAGCCCACAACGACACACTGGACAGACAACAGAGTCAACATGAGAGTTAACAGAAACATGGGAAAGCAGCTGTCTAGCCTGCTCCCCTTCTCAACAAGAAGTGATACTTTTCTGGGGTTGCTCCATCCCTGTTTCCCTCTGGGGCCGCTCCTGGTTTTTTCTTGCACCGCTATTGCTGGGCTGCTCTCCTGCCGACTCTTGGGCGCTCCTGCTTTACCCCCGCGGCGCTGCCTCGCTCTGCTTGCTCTGCTACGCCGTGAGGGTTGTAATAAATTAGTAGTAGTGTTATCGGTAAAAGAGAGCAAACTCTTTTAAAGTTTGTATAAAAGTTTTATTTAAGGCAAATGAGCAAAACAGAGCTGGACGGACAGGGGTCCCCTGCCCCACCAACGGTCCGTGAGTTCAATAAGTTTCAGTTTTTCTTTTATAGGTTTGTAGCTCCCGGGTCCCCTCCTGGTTTTTTTTTTTCTTTGTTACCAGTTCATTCTGCGCATGCTCTGTTCTTGTTGCTAGGGGTCCTCTCTTCCCTGTTTCTTGTCTTTCTTATCAGCTCTTCCTGGCGTCTTCTTCTTATCAGGTCTGGCTGCCTCCTTCCTCTTATCAGATTGTGTCTGCTTTGACTGTTTTTGTTGTTAGGGGCCCTATCTTCCCTGTTTTATGTCTTCCTTGACAGACTCTGCTGTGGTTGCTAGGGAAATCTCTTTCTACATAGATATCTAAGATCTAGGGGTAACATAATAGAATATAGTCCGTCATGATAACATAACATTACAGTTTGCAATTACAGTATTACAAATGTAATTTGATAGGCAAATTATCTCTTTTTGTCTTTATTGACTATCACAGTAGTAAAGTAATTTACTCATCAAATTAGTAGTAGTAATTTACTCATTAAATTGTATTGCATGTTATATTCCTATATATATATGTTATTGTAATCAATGTCCTGTTAAGGCTGGGAGACTTTAAGTTGCAGAATGGTTAATTAATCTGTCAACATTATAAGCTGATAGTCCTGCAGCTTGCAGTTCTTAAGCTGACAAGACGAATTATTGTGCCTTGCTGAATAAGTATTCTGTATCTTGTTTTTCTAAAAGTATATTATCTAAAAGTGTACGCATAAAGTAATGAAGGGAAGGACAAGGATCAAAGGGTCAAGTACGAGGACGTTAAAGAGAATCCAGGATGAACATCTGGAGATACCTACACACTAGGCCTCAAGGACGAAGGACTAATTAAAACTATAGATAGGAAAAGCACCTGGCAACTGAAGTGGGCCTGCAAAAGAACCAACCAGACTCAGACCTGCGAACTCAGATCCAATAGAGGGATAACAAGTGACTGTGGGAAGGGAATTGATAAGGGTATAAAATTTACTGGTTTTGCCCACTGCGTTCGCATGCCGTGAGTGGAGCAGGGGTCTCCCCAGCCACCCAGCGCGCTGTTTTGCTTATTTGCATTTTATATAAATCTTCAATAAATTTTTACTGCTATATTTCAACCTAGTTTCATTTACTTATAACAATTTTTGGTGCCATGACTCGGACCAGAGTTCCTGGGCAGTAGGACTCGCCTCTGGGGCGGGCACCCCGTCCCTTTTGGATGGTCCTCGAGGGAGTCCTGCAGCACAGACTCTGAGATTCCGACCAAAAAGATTTAGAAAAAGCAAATAAGCAAATAAATTACTGCAGTTCCCTGTAATCTTTGTGCACAAGTCCGGACGAAGACTCACTCAGGAGAGAAGTGAGTAATAAACCCTCTTCAGTCGGGAAGGGGTCCGTTCGGCAGGGGTTCGAACGGGGACTTACTCCAGGGGAGAGTGTCTTACTCCAGGAGAGAGTAAGAGTATCGGGTACCGTCCGGTCGGGGAAGGGACCGTTCAGCGAGGAATTGGACGAAGACTTACCCAGGAGAGGTAAGTATTTGCGAGCCCCCTTTTCGATTAGGACGGGGTCCCGGAGTGTAAACGGCTGAGACGTCCAGTGGGACGAAGTGAGTGGGACCTCCTATTAGTGCAGTTCTCGTACCCCGAGAGGGGGCGAGTCGCAAACGGAGGGAAGAGAGTGAAGTGAGTGTGTGTGTGTGTGAAGGCATTCCGGAAGATGGGGCAGAAGAAAAGTAAATCTTCTGCTCCCATGGGTGGCTGTAAATTAGTGCAGGACAGCCCTAAGAGTGAGGAAAAACCCAAGGAGAAGGGTGGAATGAGGGGTCATAAGGAGAAGTTGCAGGATACCCCACAGGAGAGGAGAAAACTTGAGAATGAGTCCGTGGTAAGGTTACCAACCATACCCCCAGACAGTCCTTTAGGAGTTATGATCAGGTATTGGAATGATTATCCCTCTAGAGAAGGGAAGTTGAGAGAAAAGATGGTGCATTATTGTATGGAGGTATGGGGGGGGGGCAGCAAATAAGACAGGATCATTTGTATAGGCCAGTATATGGTTCATTTGAGGGCTGGATATGTCAGGCTTTAAATCTGTATGTGAATAACAAAGAGTTGTTTTGTGCAGAAGAAAGCGAGTATGCTAGTTTATGGATCAAATCAGATACTAGAAATTACTTGTTTCCTTTAAAGGAAACGAAAAAGCAAAAAAAGAATAATTGGGATCTGGAGGATTTTCAAAGATACCCTCCACCATATATCCCGCCCCCTCCACCACCTGCACCCATTCTAGCACCGGCACTTCAACCCTCTGCCCCAACAGAACCAGAACCCCCACTATCTGAGAACTCTTCACCTCCCTCACCTACTGGTAGCAGGAGAGTGACGAGAAGCCAAACCAGGGAAAAACAAAAGGTGGAAAGTCAGTTATATCCTTTAAGAGAGATTGCAATGGGAGGACAAGATGCTGGGTTAGGATTTGTGTCTGTTCCTTTAAGTTCAGGGGATGTGAGAGAATTCAAAAAGGAGATGGGGAAATTGTTAGAAGACCCCATAGGAGTATCCGAAAGATTTGACCAGTTTCTAGGGTCGAATATTTACACATGGGAAGAAATGCAAGCAATTTTGGGAATATTATTTACAGTGGAAGAACGAGGTATGATTAGAACGACAGGAATGAGACACTTGGACCAGAGACACCAGCAGGGTCTGGCTGTCGATACTAAGTGGCCTCTTCGGAGGCCAAACTGGGATAACCAGGATCCGGTTCATAGAGCTCACATGACTAATTTAAGAACTATTATAGCCCAGGGTCTAACGGAAGCAGTCCCTAGAGGACAGAATATAGATAAAGCCTTTAAAGAATATCAGAAAAAAGATGAATCACCTACGGACTGGTTGGAAAGATTAAGAAAAAGCTTTCAACTTTATTCTGGCTTGGATCCAATGGATGACGTGATGGGGGGAGCTATGCTTAAGATGCAGTTTGTGCAGGGATCGTGGGAGGATATTCGGAGGAAGTTAGAAAAGAGTGACAACTGGCAGGTTAAGGGCTTGGATGAGTTGTTAAGAGAAGCTCAGAGAGTGTATGTACGTAGAGACGAAGAAAAAGAGGAAGAAAGACAAAGGAAAGAAAAAGAAATGCAGAAAAGACAGGAGGAGAGACAGGAGGAATTACAGAAAAGACAGGAAGAAATGCAAAAGAGGCAGGTGGAAATGCAAAAGAGGCAGACGAAGATTTTGACGACAGCTATACGAGAAGGACAGAGGGGAAATAGAGACCAGAGACAAAGGATTCCTCGTGGATCTGATAGACGTGAATTGTCAAGAGAACGTGATCGACCAAACCTAAGTGAATTAGAGTGTTATTATTGTGGGCAAAAAGGACATATAAAAAGAAACTGCAGAAAAAGACTGCGGGATGAGCAGATTTTTAAAGAAGATTGAAGGTGTCAGGGGCTCTATCTGCTGGGGACCCAAAAGAACACCGAGCCCTTGATAAAACTTAAAATAGGTCCCCAGTAACAAGAACTCGAGTTCCTAGTGGACTCGGGGGCAGAAAGATCTACTGTCCGAAAACTACCTTGGGGCTGTATGACCTCCTCTGACACAGTCCAAGTGATAGGAGCTAAAGGAGAACCTTTTGAAGTACCCCTCATTAAAAATGTGGAAATAGAAGCCCAAAATAAATATGCGTTAGGAACATTTTTGCTAGTCCCTGAGTCTGAATATAATTTATTAGGGAGAGATTTGATAATAGAGTTGGGAATAAATTTAGAATTAAAAGAGCAGAAAATACAAGTTAAAATATATTCCCTTACAGCGGAAGATGAAAAAAGAATAAATCCTGAAGTGTGGTATACCCCTGATTCTGTGGGAAAATTAGATATAAAACCATTTGAAGTCTCTATTCGAAATCCAGGGGAACCAATAAGGGTAAAGCAATATCCTATTCCTCATGAAGGAAGAGTTGGACTTAAGCCCACTATAGAACGACTCCTAATGCAGGGATTGCTGGAACCATGTATGTCACCACGTAATACACCTATCTTGCCAGTAAAGAAACCTGATGGGTCTTATCGATTGGTGCAAGATTTAAGAGAAGTGAACAAACGGACAATTACTCGGTTCCCAGTAGTGGCCAATCCCTATACTTTATTAAATCAACTATCCCCTGAACACAAATGGTATAGCGTTATTGATCTGAAAGATGCCTTTTGGGCCTGCCCTCTTAAAGAGGACAGTAGAGATTATTTTGCTTTTGAATGGGAAGACCCTGACTCTCATAGAAAGCAGCAGCTTAGGTGGACTGTTCTGCCTCAGGGATTTACAGAGTCCCCTAACTTATTTGGACAAGCTATAGAGCAGTTACTAGAATCTTTTGAACCCCGCCAGGGTACTGTTTTAATCCAATACGTAGATGACTTGTTAGTGGCTGGAGAGAAGTCAGAACCTGTCAGAGACGAAAGCATTCGACTCCTGAATTTTCTAAGTTTAAAAGGCTTGAAAGTGTCAAAGTCTAAGTTGCAATTTACGGAGGAGGAAGTGTAGTATTTAGGACACTGGCTAAGTAAAGGACACAAGAGATTAGACCCCGATCGCGTAAATGGAATTTTGTCATTACCTATGCCCAAAACTAAAAGACAAATTAGGCAACTCTTGGGCTTATTCGGGTACTGCCGACAATGGATTGAAAATTACAGTAGTAAGGTTAAATTTTTATATGAAAAATTGGCAAAAGACGAGTTGGTAAAGTGGAGTGACAAAGACAAGGAACAATTAGAAAAGTTAAAGGAGGATTTGGTGAATGCACCTGTGCTGAGTTTGCCAGACAATCAGAAACCTTTTTATCTATTTGTAAATACTGAGAATGGTACGACCTATGGAGTCTTAACTCAGACGTGGGCCGGACAGAGAAAACCAGTTGGATATTATTCTAAATTATTAGACCCAGTAAGTAGAGGATGACCAACCTGTCTGCAAGCCATAGTTGCTACAGCTTTGTTAGTTGAGGAAGCTATAAAAGTGACCTTTGGAGGAGAATTAAAAGTTTTCACCCCTCACAACATAAGGGGAGTGCTGCAGCAGAGAACTGAGAAATGGCTGACAGATAGTCGGTTGCTAAAGTATGAAAACATCTTGTTACACTCACCCAAACTGGAGTTAGAAGTGACAAATCTACAAAACCCAACCCATTTCCTATATGGGGAGCCCAAAGGAGACCTGGTACATGATTGCCTACAAGTAATAAATCTTCAGACAAAAATTAGGGAAGATTTAGAGGAAGAGGAGTTGAGTGAAGGAGAGAAATTATACGTCGATGGTTCGTCTAGAGTGGTTAATGGAAATCGAAAGTCAGGGTACGCAGTAATAGACGGAGTGACTTTTCAAGTCCGGGAGTCCGGACCCTTAGATAAGGTTTGGTCTGCTCAGGCTTGTGAATTATATGCGCTGTTGAGAGCATTACAGCTATTAGACGGAAAGGCAGGCACTATATTTACAGATTCTAAGTATGCATACGGGGTAGTCCATACTTTCGGCAAGATATGGGAGGAAAGAGGACTGATTAGTACACAAGGTAAGGGACTTATTCATGAAACTCTAATTCGAGAAATTTTAAAAGCTCTGAGAAAACCAAAGCAGATTGTGATTGTGTATGTTAAGGGACACCAAAGGGGACTGAAGGTTACTGTTAGAGGAAATAATTTAGCAGATGGGGAAGCAAAGAGGGCAGCTTTATTAGTGATGGCCAGTTCAGAACAGGAGGACATAGATGTCCCGAAAAGTTTCAGTGAACGGGAAAAGGAGAAACTATGACAATCCAGAGCAAAAGAAGAAAACAATAAATGGCTATTACCAGACGGTCGTGAAGTACTTCCAAAAGGTCTTGCTCAGAAAATAATGAGAAAACTGCATGAGCAGACACGCTGGGGAACACAGGCTTTAGTAGATCAATTTGAAAACAAATTTACCTGTGTGGGAGCTAATGGAAGAGCAAAAAGAATTCTTGAAGGGTGTTTAACTTGTCAAAAAGTAAATAAAAGACAATTGAGAGAATGGGTACAAGGAGGGCGAGAAATAGCTAAAAGACCTTTTGAGAAAGTACAGAGAGATTTTACTGAGCTACCTAAAGTAGGAAGGTATCACCACCTACTGGTGTTAGTGGATCATCTCACCCACTTTGTAGAAGCTTTTCCTGGAGCACGATGTACGGTCAAAACTGCGATTAAGATCTTATTAGAAGAAATTATTCCAAGGTACGGTGCTGTGGCAGTGGTGGATTCGGATAGGGGACCACACTTTACCTCTAAAATAATCAAAGAGACAACAGAGTTTTTTGGAACCAAGTGGGAATATCATACTCCTTGGCATCCACAAAGTTCTGGTAAAGTGGAAAGAATGAACGGGGAAATAAAGAAACAATTGACTAAATAAATGATGGAAACTAAAATGAATTGGGTAAAGTGTTTGCCATTGACCTTATTATATATCTGAATCCAACCACGCACTGACACGGGAATTTCACCATTTGAAATGATATATGGAATGCCATATGATTTTGGAATCCCGATAGAGAATCCAAAAGTAGAAGATACCCTCTTGAGGGAATATATAATTGAGTTAATGAAAAGAAGACAGGAATTGAGGAAGAAAGGATTAGTAACTCAGAGACCCCCGTTGGATATGACAATACACAAAATTCAACCTGGAGACAGAGTGTTAATTAAGACGTGGAAAGAGTCCTCATTAAGCCCTCGCTGGGAAGGACCTTTTGTTGTTCTTCTCTCTACAGATACAACCATTTGTACCACTGAAAGAGGATGGACTCACGCATCTCGTGTTAAAGGACCAGTCAGCACTCCTGAATGGACTGTAACCTCTCAACCTGGGAATCTCCAAATGACGTTCAGAAAAGCAGGAGTGGTAAATGAATCACTTTGAACGGGACATAAGACCCAGTCTATACTCCTGGTTTGGAGTACCTCCAGACCTAACCTTAATAAAATTTTGGCATAGCCATTGGCTGAGCGGACCAATCCCTTACCAGACCGGGGGAAGTGGATTGTATCAAATTGCTGAAAAAGGGAAAACTTTTCCTTTTTGTTGTGAACTTGAAACTGAAATTACTTAGCCAGAAAGACCTGTACGGAAAATACCCTGTATAAAACACCCAGGCTCAGGACACCAGGGTTGGGTCAGTAGTAAATGTATATTATGTGGTATAGAGTGGTATTGTGTAGCAAGTAGACGGAATACCCATTGTATGAATTGTCGAGACTTCTTTATTGCTTCTGATGAGCAACTGGGTGTTTTGGAAATTGATAAGTTATTCTGCGGATGGGAATGGTTGGTACCAGAGAACTGGGAAGTCTATAAAAAGGATTGGTACAAAACTTTAGAACAGTGTGCCATTAAATTTGCCTGGAAAACAAATTTAACAACCAACCAACTTTTAGAAATACTAGAAAAGCATATGAAACAAACAGGTCTTGAGAAATAAAGGAAAAGACTGGAAAGTTATAAGAATCTATCAAAAACCCATACTCTCCTGAGGAATATTGACTGCTGCCGAGAAGATATTGAAAACCTCGTTGCTCCCTGCAAAGGAGTAGTGGAAGGAGGCAGAGCAATAATACGGTGGAGAACAGATATGGGAAATTATATATGGATTGTAGTATTTTTGTGGCAGCTTCCCCAAAGCAGGGAAAGTCCACATCAGCCATACAATTGGACCTTGACCAGATGGAGTGATCTAAAAATAATTAATCTTACAGCAGGACCTCCCAGCTTCTCTGCTACACTGTGTCAAATAGCACCCTTATCACGTTGTTCAAATTTGAAACCTTATTATCTTTGTCCCGCATCTAATCCAGGAAAGGGGTATTGTAACTATCCTGATCAGTATTATTGTGCATACTGGGATTGTGCCACTATTGCTTCTGCCTGGACCCCTACTTCTCGAGAAAAGTATCTAGCAACGACATGGGGACCACCCAGCTGCAAACCTTCACAAGTTGTTTTGTCTGGGGGATTTAGGAGGGATAGCAATTGTGGTTATATAACCCTCCAGGTAATGCAACCAGAGGACCCAGGATGCTTAATAGGAAAAACTTGGGGAATCAGATACTGGGAACCTGGAACAAACAGGGGAGGGTTGATAACAATAAAAAAACAAGAAATAACTCAACGCCCTCTGGCAATAGGACCCAATAAAATCGTAAAAAAGAAAGCGGATAACTTAAACCAGAAGGAGAATAGGAAAAGAAAGACTTTCACAGCCTCAACTGTCCCGACTGATAATTTTAATAACTCTAGTGTAACCTTAACCTACACCGAGGTATATGAGAAAGCAGAACCATTATTAAGATTAATGCGAGCGGTCTATGATACACTTAACTACACAGACTCTAACATGACTAATTCCTGTTGGTTGTGTTATGATATCAAACCTCCATTTTATGAAAGGATAGCTTTGAACACGTCATTTAAAATATCCAGTCAGGGCAACCCTACACAATGTAATTGGGAAGAGAAAAAGATGGGAATCACTCTCCAGCAGGCGAGAGGAGAGGGAGTGTGCATAGGAAATGTACCTCCAACTAAAAAGGACTTATGCAGCTATACCATAAGGAAACTTGATAGAACAAAGAAGTGGGTTATACCTGGTGAGGAAGGATGGTGGATATGCTCAAAGACTGGTGTAACTCCCTGCTTGTCTTTACAAATATTTAATGAAAGTAAAGAATTTTGTGTACAGATAACGGTAATACCCTGAATCCTTTACCATTCGAAGGAATCGATTTTTGACCATTGAGATGATAATAAACACAGAATACAAAAAAGGGAACCACTTACTGCCATAACTATTGCCATGCTCCTTAGTCTGGGAACAGTGGGGGCAGCGACAGGAATTGCATCTCTTGTTGAACAAAATAAAGGGATATCATCTCTAAGAGCTGCAGTAGATGAAGATTTGGCAAGAATTGAAAAATCCATCTCATATCTTGAGAAATCCCTTAATTCCCTCTCTGAAGTAGTTTTACAAAACAGGAGGGGATTGGATTTGTTGTATTTACAAAAGGGAGGACTCTGTGTGGCATTAGGGGAGGAATGCTGTTTTTATACCAGTCATTCAGGAATCATCCGAGATTCTGTGGCTGAATTACATAATGGACTTGAGCAAAGGAAAAAAGAAAGGGAAGCACAACAAAGTTGGTTTGAATCTTGGTATAAACAATTCCCTTGGCTAACAACTTCACTGACTACCCTAGCAGGGTCCTTAATAAAGCTACTAGCCGCGTTAACCTTTGGCCCATGTATTCTTAATAAAGTAACAAAATTCGTCAGAGACAGGGTTGAAAACATACAGCTCATGACTATAAAACAAAATTATGAGAATATGAGTGGCAATACAAAAAAGGAGGAGCAGGCTGACAATACGGAGCTTAACACTGCAAAGCAGTATTATGAAAATATGAGCTGTGGCATAAAGAGAGAGCAGTCTTCTCTGTTGAGAGCAACCAAAGAAGCTGTAGAAAGATTTGATGAGCAAATTTATGAATAAATAAAAAGGGGGGAATTGTAATAAATTAGTAGTAGTAAAGTAATTTACTCATCAAATTAGTAGTAGTAATTTACTCATTAAATTGTATTGCATGTTATATTCCTATATATATATGTTATTGTAATCAATGTCCTGTTAAGGCTGGGAGACTGTAAGTTGCAGAATGGTTAATTAATCTGTCAACATTATAAGCTGATAGTCCTGCAGCTTGCAGTTCTTAAACTGACAAGACGAATTATTGTGCCTTGCTGAATAAGTATTCTGTATCTTGTTTTTCTAAAAGTATATTATCTAAAAGTGTACGCATAAAGTAATGAAGGGAAGGACAAGGATCAAAGGGTCAAGTACGAGGACGTTAAAGAGAATCCAGGATGAACATCTGGAGATACCTACACACTAGGCCTCAAGGATGAAGGACTAATTAAAACTATAGATAGGAAAAGCACCTGGCAACTGAAATGGGCCTGCAAAAGAACCAACCAGACTCAGACCTGCGAACTCAGATCCAATAGAGGGATAACAAGTGACTGTGGGAAGGGAATTGATAAGGGTATAAAATTTACTGGTTTTGCCCACTGCGTTCGCATGCCGTGAGTGGAGCAGGGGTCTCCCCAGCCGCCCAGCGCGCTGTTTTGCTTATTTGCATTTTATATAAATCTTCAATAAATTTTTACTGCTATATTTCAACCTAGTTTCATTTACTTATAACAAGGGTCTTCCGGCCATAGCGGGTCTCTGGTGTTCGTCTGGACCATAACTCTGCACGGGGTGGCGGCAGCCACGGTTCGAATTCACACGGTTCGGTCGGGGCAGTGTGTGCCAGGCCGCGACGCACTCCCCCCTTTCAGCAGGATGACTGCACGGTCGAGAAGTTTCATAGTAACAGCGAGGGTAGTCAAGTCTCAAAGTCTATCTCCCAAACCCCGCCATTCCTCAAAGGCGAAAAGGAGAGGGGGTGCTTTTAAAAAAGCCGTTTTCATGGACCCAAGCAACAAGCTTGTCGAACACCTTTTCGGTCACTGCTTCACCTCGCTTAGCGAGTATATCTAAAAGCAGTTTTTTAGCTGCAGCAAATTCTGATTCCATGCTTACAGCAAAATGACAGGGGGAAGGTAGCTACCCTTCCTACCTCGGTCCATGCCGATTGGTCCCGAAATCCGAACTCCTCTGTCCCGCTCCGTTCAGCCTCTCACGTCTCCGTCCACATCTCACCGCCAAGGAGATCAATCGGCTATCCACATTCTTCTGCCTTTCCGCGTTTCTTATCACCCTTCGGGTGCCAGATTTAGCGAGAAGATGCAAAAAAGGAGCTCCAGAGTCAAAGACACTTCCTCATGGAGGTATAGTCAGTGCTTCAACTTTCCAGAGTCAAAGACACAGCCTCATAGAGGTAAAGTCAATGCTCCATTTATTGCAAAAATCACACACAGTATATAGGGTCCTACAGGGTTCACATGCTCTATCCTAACTCTCTATTGGTTACATCAGTTTTCACACACTATAGCTATAACTTTATTGGTTCTACTAGCCAAGGCACATTTCCAGGCCCCCCCATCTTCTGGTTTCTCACACCCTGGATAACATCCTCCTTCCTTGTTTTCCTCTATGCAGCTTTCTGATATCTGCTGCTCAAGGACATACATCTGCTGCTGGAGAACGCAGGTCCCTGCCGTCCGGCACGCAGGCCGGATTGTGCAAGCAGGCCTGAAGCAGTATATGTCCTGCATCATCTAAGATTCTCTCAACACGCATCCAACCTGAACTGTCTGGACATTTAACCACCGCGTGGTACCAAATGCCCATACGTGCTGACCTATAGTCAGTGTTCCCCTTTAATAGATCTATGCCAATTATATATTCACCTATTGCAGCTATCATAACCTGACATACCCGAGGTTGCCAATCACCTACTTGTAATTTTATTTTTGTCTGAACGCTTTGGACTGGATGTTCCCCAAGCCCCCATACCGACAACAAGTCCCCTCTTATGCTTAGTAGGATTTCCATGTAAAATTGTGACCTCTGCCCCAGTGTCCACTAAAGCCCCCACCTGATGTAAATTGGTGGGCCCCCACCAAATGATACAAGTGACAAAGGGGCAGGGGTCATGCCAAGTTACACTGATATCTGGACCTGGGACTTGACCACTTCCCTATTCCACTTTGGGGTGGAACTTAGCAAGGGTCTTATCTAGATCTTTCCAAGAATGCTTTGGTTCCATTGCTTCTAAAGCAGGAACTGAACACACTCCAGCTTCCGCCTGGGTTACACTGCGAACTTGGTCTCCCCTCTTCCCAGTTTGCATCATTTTCTGTAGTGCGCTCAGGGGCATGCCATCAATTTCGGAGTTTGGGATCCCACGTTGAAGCAGAAGCTTGAACAGACAGGAGCGTTCTCCCAGCTCCCCTTTGTCCCCTGCTGGTACTTCTTTCGGAGGCTTAGTGCCTCCTCATGTCTCAGATTGTTATGGGCACCCCGGTAGCCCTGGTAAATCCCCTAACTGTCCCAACTTTTCTATCACTTCCCGAGTAGGATTACCTTGAGCTGTCATCAGAATGGGTATGAGATATGGTTTCCATTGTGATGGGCACCCCTCAAGTAATACATTTCATGTACCTGGTGTGAATGGTTGGTCCAGGTAAGTTCCTGGAATAATGAATTGTACGGCAAGTTTCATCCCCTCCTGCTTGAGTAGGAGGATAGCTTGCTGTAATGTGACCCATTGGTTAGATGTAGGAGGTCATGCTCCATCATTCGTGTGCCTATCACTGAATCCAGTGGCGATTACTGATACCAGTGAGGTGTTCTGACCCATGGGAACACGGCGCAATGCAGCATGGACATACGGATCCCCGTCAATCCTACGAAACGCAGGGAATCTACTCCACCAATTAAAACACTATCCGTTCCCTCTTCCATTAGCCGCACTAGCCATTGTTGGGGTTTCTCCCCTGGGCGTTGGCTGTAACGGTTGACTAGGTTTTTGATATCCTCTGGTGTAAAATCCTCCATAGTATCGATTCGTGTCCAACACCCTGTATTAGAATCCATAGCCTCCCTTTGTCTAACCACAGGGTCTGCCTTTACAGGTCCCGAGGGTGTTTCCTCTCTCTGCATCCTCTTGTTCACTATCGGACTCACTGGTGCTCCAGATGTTGCCATCCCATGTTTCTGGATCCCATCCTGGACCTGTTATGATAGCCCTAACTCGGGGTCCTGTATCCTTCCCTTTACGTATCTTTCCCTTTCTCCGTCTCACAGCACGCACTGCAAATTTTTCTGCTACGGGAGTACATTTCTGTTCCATGATGCTGCATTGATTAGCTGCAGCTAATAAAGCTTGCTGTTGTACTATGCATGTAGCTTTCGTTTCTTGTAGCTCCATTTTCAGGTGCTCCAACTGCTTCTCTAAATCTTCTATTCGCCAATAGTAATTTTATAAGCAAACAGGAGTGCTCCTGCCATATGACCGATATGGATTAAATGCTGCGAGTTTTGTGTGTAGGATGTTTCCACAAACCGCACCCAATACTTCATTATTTCTGTTGGGCTTCTGAAACTCCATTGTTCAGGAGCGACCCCAGTACAGGTTTCCAAGCGGCCCCAGAGAATACTCAAGGACTCCTGAGTCCACCCAGAACGCTCCATAAAAGGGGCACCTCCCGAATCCCCTTTTTGAGAGTTCAACAGTTTTGCTAACCAGTTCATGTTCTTTCCCCTTAACTACAGCCCCTCTCACCTCACTCACAATAAGGGTTTTTATCAGCTGACCAGCAGCCGAGCCTGCACGTGGCAGCACTGAGAGGTCTGAGAAGAGAGGGCTACGGGGGGGGGAGAGAAGGGGAATTGTTACGACCCACCCCAGAAAAAAGGGGGGGGGTAACCCAGGTTCTTATCAATAATTCCCTTGGGGTGGATTAGAGTGAAACAACACTGAATAATCGGTGTTTGAAAACATATATAGGTAGGGTTTATTTTAAGCATATATAGGTAGGGTTCATTTTAACAATTTTGTTTCAACAAGTAAGTTAGCATTTTGGGTGTTATCATCTATATCATCTATAGCAATATGGCATAGGGATAACCTCTGGGGGGGAAAATGCATAAGGGAGAGAAAGGAAAGACAGGATAAGGGTAAGGGAGAGTAAGGTTGATGCCTGCTCAGCTGGTGCTAAGAAAAATTCAGGAGCCGTTAATTGAGGGTGAGATAAGGAAAGGGTTTAATTGTGCCAAGGCAAAAGATGTTACACGACGCGCGCCAGCTGTGTCTGAGATGTTACATTTTATAACAATATCTGTCCAATCCCAAGTGTACCCACCCTGTACCCTTTGCTCTGGTCCACCCCCTGGTCCACCTCCTTGGGAATTGGGTCTGGGGGCTTTGAGACCCTGTCTTCATCAATCTTCATCTTCTTCAGGGTACAGAGAGCACAGAGTCACCCAGTTCTTGACTCTGTTCTGTGGTTTAGGCCAAGATACAACCATTCTCCAAACAGGACAGGTCTTGCCTTGACAAGAGACTAAACATTTCTACTGGATATGGGGGTAGGGTTGATATAGGGAGCATGGAATGGGGTAAGAGGGTTAAGGAATTTGTAAACTAAAGGGTGCTACAGAGTAGAGGTTTGCAGGGATAAGGGCTGCTGCTTTTAAAATCTACTTCTATTACTTATAAAACTTATAAGGCTTACAAATATTAGAAAAATAAAAAACCATTAGGGGCTTAAGGCATCAGTTGAAGAAAAGATGAGAGTGGAAAGATGTATATAGTCACTGCCCACGGGGTCCAGCGATGACACTTGGTAGTTGCCGCTTCCATGCCTGTCAGTTGAAGTGGTGGCCTTGATCTGCTGGGGGTGAAGGAGAGAAGCCCCCACACTCCAAGAAGTTATGAGTTATTATATCCATGGTTAGTGTCACGGCCCATGCCTCGCGCCTCCAACCTCTCCTGGGCCTGCGCAGAGTTTCTGTCTGTGGCCTGCTTCCCGCCTTTCAAGATTGGCAGAGGGGGGGATGGGCTTTGATGGGTCATCAGAGGTATAATGCAAAAGTCCTGCAGAAGCCTGCAAAAGTCCCTTGGCAATACTAGAATCCATAAATCATTAACCGTTTCAGTCTCTGACAGGAATACACAGGCAACACAGCCAGCAGGAAAACAACGAGGAAAGAAGGAAAGGAAAAAAAAACGTAAGGGGTGGTGGCTAACCTCTCTAGCCCCTACCCGTCAGACGTAACAGCCCCTGGGGTGGATCTTTTCCCCCCGTGGATCCTGGATAACTGTATCACAGCCCCACAGGGTAAAATCTCCCTCAGGCTAGTCCTGTTTTGTTGTTTTCTTTTTTTTAATATAACTAACACAGAGCCTGACGCAGCCCCCCCGGGAAACCTCTTCCCCAGCGAGTCCCGTCCAAGTCTAAGTAGCACGACCCTACAAACTATATATTCACAGAGTCCACCCTTTCCCCAGCAACGGTGTGTTTTGTGGTCAGTATGACATCCTCGTCGGCAAAAATGTATCAGAAAAGGGTTCGGAACATATTGAAATCTGAAACCATGACACCATTGAAAGCTCAACAAAATTGATATTTATTACAAAGAAGTGGTCGAAGTAAATGGGAACCCGAGAGAAAGAGAAACAAATGAGGAAATACGACACCCTACTAACTCAGGTGTCATTCATGGGGTTATCTTACCAACTCTGAATGCCATATAATTCTCTGCAGCAGCTGCTTTTTTCGGAGGGTTATCAGGCTCACACATAGCAGGCATCCCCACTAAAGACAACTTGATCCTTCGTGTGGAGCAAGCTCACCCCAAAAAACGAGCTGTCTGGTTTTATACAATCAACTGAGTATGTCTGCCTAGGCAGGTGTGGCCAGCACCGCCCCACCCGAGGTTCTCAGTCTCACCCCCTTGGTTATGCGTCTCACTTCAGCGCATGCGTGAGTACTTTGGAATTTCCCTTCCACATGCGCAGTATGCTTCGGAGGTCTTTTCTAATTGAGTCGGTGTTACTTCATCCCCTCCTCTTTGGTTTCTCCTTCAAATGTCCTTGGCAGACGATGAACCAATCACAGAACACCAATTAATATAGTTTATACAAGAAGCTCTCTCTCCAAGGACGAAGTTACCGTTTTATCAGTGAACTTGACAGGGAAAATATAAACTCTTACAGGTGGCTGGGCCAAACACAGACCAAAAGTATCAACATCCCTGATACAGCCTCCAATTCATCTTCTTCCACCGGTCTAGCCATCCCCATAGGGCATTGACTATCATCCATGAATTGGTGTATAGGTAGAGCCTTGGTCATCCTTCTCTTTCTGCGATGTCCAGGGTCAATTGGACAGCTTTGAGTTCTGCAAACTGACTCGATTCACCTTTACCTTCAGTGGCTTCTGCCACTCGTCGGGTGGGACTCCAAACAGCTGTTTTCCACTTCCAGTTCCTCCCTACAATACAGCAGGAACCATTGGGGAAAAGGGCACAGTGCGTTTCTTCATCTGGCAACTGATTATATGGCGGAGCTTCTTCAGCTAGACTCACTGGCTCTTCTTCTTCCTCATCTGCCAGACTGAAGTTCCCACCTTCAGGTCAATTAGTTATAATTTTCAAAATTCCAGGGTGATTCGAGCTCCCGATTAGGACATGTTGCGTAATCAAAGCAATCCTCTAGCTCCACGTAGCATTGGCAGCATGATGCATAGAGGGACCCTTTCCCTTGAACATCCAGCTCAGCACTGGTAATCGGGGTGCCAGGAAGAGCTGTGCTTCGGTACCAATTACCTCTGAAGTTGCTCGTATGCCTTCATATGCCGCTAAGATTTCCTTCTCCATAGGGGTGTAATTGGCCTCAGAACCTCTGTAGCTTCAGCTCCAGAAACCAAGATAAAGGGACCTTTATCTCCAGCTGCAGTGTAGAGTACATTCTTTACATCTGGTGCCATCCTGACTGGTCCAAGAGCCACGGCATGTGCAATTTCTTGCTTGATCTGCCTGAAAGCTTGCTTTTGTTCAGGACTCCATTGGAAATTGGTTTTTTTATGGGTCACAAAGTAAAGAGGGCTCACAATCTGGCTGTACTCTGGGATGTGCAGCCTCCAGAAGCCTATGGCTCCCAGAAAAGCTTGGGTTTCTTTCTTGTTTGTCGGTGCAGCCATTGCTACAATCTTATTGATGACGTCAGTTGGAATCTGGTGCCTTCCATCTTGCCATTTCACCCCTAGGAACTGGATCTCTCGGGCAGGTCCCTTGACCTTACTCTTCTTGATGGCAAAACTGACCTTGAGGAGAATCTGGATGATCTTCTGTCCTTTCTCAAAAACTTCTTCTTCTGTGTCCCCCCATACGATGATGTCATCGATGTACTGGATGTGTTCTGGAGCCTTACCCTTCTCTAGTGTAGCCTGAATCAGTCCATGGCAAATGGTTGGACTGTGCTTCCACCCCTGGGGCAGTCTATTCCAGGTGTACTGCACGCCCCTCCAGGTGAAAGCAAACTGTGGCCTACACTCTACCACTAAGGGAATGGAGAAAAACGCGTTGGCAATGTCGAGTGGCATACCACTTTGCTGTCTTGGACTCTAGTTTGTACTGGAGCTCCAATATATCTGGCACAGCAGCACTCAATGGCGGCGTGACTTCATTTAAGCCCCGATAGTCCACGGTAAGTCTCCATTCTCCATCAGACTTACATACAGGCCAGATGGGGGTGTTGAAGGGTGAGTGTGTTCTACTGACCACCCCTTGGTTCTCCAACTTCTGAATCATCTTGTGGACGGGGATCACAGCATCTCAGATTGTCTGATACTGTCGCCTGTGTACAGTTGTAGTGGCTATTGGCACTTCTTGATCTTTGACTCGCAATAGTCCCACTACGGAAGGGTCTTCTGAGAGGCCAGGAAGGGCAGACAATTGCTTGGACTTCTCTTCAATCACTGTGGCTACACCAAAAGCCCACCAGTACCCCTTCAGGTCCTTGAAGTATCCTCTTCTTAGGTAGTCCATGCCGAGAATGCAAGGGGTTTCTGGCCCCGTCACAATGGAATGCTTTTCCCATTGGTCTCCTGTCAAGCTTATGTCAGCCACTATCACTGACAACTCTTGAGACCCTCCTGTCAATCCAGAAATAGAAACAGTCTCGGTCCTCTTATGTTTCGATGGCATTAAAGTACACTAGGCACCAGTATCTATCAAAGCTCGGTATCTCTGAGGATCCGGTGTGCCAGACCATTGAACCCACACAGCCCAGTAAACCCGATTATCTTCCTGGTCCCTTTCCTTCTCCTGGCAGAAGGCAGGGCCCCTCTACTGGTCTTGATCAGAGCATTCATTGTCGGACTTTGACTTTGGTTTCTTAGAGGCCTTCTTGTCATCGTTGAAGTGGACCTCCATCTTCTTGTATTTCGGCGATCGCAGTTTCTTTTCTAAAAATTCTGTATCTACCACGTGGACAACTTTCTTGTCAGTGTCCTTTTGTTGCAGCTCCCTCACTCTAGCTTCGAGCTTGGAAGTGGGTTCACCATCCCACTTCATGTTTTCTCCCTTGCTACGTAGATATGCCCATAGTTGGTTATGTGACCGACACTTAGGGTTTTCTTTCCTTCGACGTGTGAATGATTGAGCGAGACCGAGACCAAGATCGAGATCTAGGTCGAGGTTGTCTTCGTCGATCCTGCCGTGATTGTTCCATTGGCCTTTCTCTGTAATCTCTATAACTTCTGTCATCTCTGTCTCTAGGGTCATCCTCATATCTGGAGTATTCATAATCTCTCTCCATTCTTTCCCTATCGTAGGTGGGTCGGTGTAGGGGATTGAAGGAGTCTTCCAAATTTTCTGCTATGCTCCGTATCCAGGAACACATGGTGTTTGGTTCATACACCTTTGGATGATATGTGGTAATCAAGCAGTAGGTATATGGTTTAGGGGCACCTTTAATTACCTTTTTCCACATTGGCTGCGTGCAGGGAACACTCTCTGGAACTTGGATGTCATAATATTCTGGATCAGAATAGATGATCTCCAGCATGGCCAATTCCCGTACGTACTGGATGCCTTCTTCAGCAGTATTACACTTTCTTGGAGAGCTCATCAGATATTCCTTAAATGGGTATCTTTCCTTAACAGCATGGAGGATTCGGAGCCAAAGACTGGACGCCATTCTCTCCTTTCCCATTTCTTGTTCTATCACACGATCTCGGGCAAGAGATCCCAGTTGTTGTGCTTCATGACCTTCAAGCATGTGACTACTAGTCCCATTGTCCCAGCATCGCACCAACCAGGTGAGGATTCATTCACCAGGTAAGCGACTGTAATCTCTTCATAAATCTCGAATCTCTCTTGGGATCAGTGATCGTGTAATTTCACTTTCTTGCATTATTTCCCGTCCATCTCTCCCACGTAGAATCTTTTCCACTTCCCTTTTTACTCTTCCACTCTTACGTGGAACCACTCCCGCCTCCTCTTTGCATTTCTCATGTGGAGGTGGGGACTGAGCGTGCCGCGGGGATGAGCTTCTACATCGTTCATGCCGTGGGGATGGACTTCTACGTCATTCACCATACCTAGTGGGTGGAGGTAGCGAATAGTCTTTCGGGTGCTGAGATGAGGTCCTCATCTAGTCGTCTGTTCCCTCCGATGTAGGTTTAATGTAGGAAGGTGAATCCATGCCTCCAAGAGAAGGTTGGGTCTGGAGGGGTAGGAATAATTCTCCCTCAGCTTGAGGGAAATGCTTTGGCCCCTTCTTTGTGTCTTCCAGAACACTGAATGTGTAGTCAGGATATAAATTGTCAAGTGACAATATACCACGGGTAGTTTGTACTGTCGCCTTTTTTTCTCTTGATACCGCTCTACTTTCTTTTGGGCGTGCCCCTTCTCTTGTAGTCACTTCTTCCTCTCTGGCAGTTGCTTCTTCCTCTATTGTGGCCACTCCTTCTCTTGCAGTCGACTCCTTCCTCTGTCACAGCCGCTTCTTCCTCTCTCGCAGCCGCTCCTTCATCCACTACTTTCTGCGTGCACGGGATAGGTCCTTCTGCTCCTCCTTCTTCTTCTCCTCTTTCTTCTTCTTCTTCCATGCATTCCAATCGCGGAGATGGGTCTGTAGGTTCTGCAGTCTCCCTCGTCCACATCTTCTTTCTCTTTATAGGGGCAATAATGACTTTCTGGGTTTTAACTTGAGTCCCAGTTCTAGTGGACTTAGTAGAAACGGCATTGACTTTAAGCTGTGTTTTGGCCCCACTTCCTGTAGACTCAACAGGAACATCACTGGTCTCGGGTGGCATAGTTTGAACTCCTGTCCCAGCCTTAACCTTTTGAAAGTGGTCTACAAGGGCCCAATAAGCACTAGCCAGGCCCCAACACAAAGCGGAGAATCGAATATTCGGATACTCGTAGGAAAAACACCCTTCTATTAAACAGTGGGCCATCTCACCAGAATCAAACACTTGTTCTGGCATGAACTCCCAATTAATGGGAGGTGCCAGACGCCCTACTAATTTACCAAAATCTACCCAGGCTCCATGCCACCCGGGGACTGGCCTGTCCGAAGCCCTTTCCAAAGTTCCAGTGAGTCCCTTTGAGGTGCGATCTTTCCTACAACAGGGACAGCAATACAACACCATTCTTCCGATTTTAAATAACACTTCCATTACCTTCATCAATAACAGTATTGTTGCAACACAATTTAGATAATAATTGGAGCCAATTGTAACCATGGGGATCTCCTTTACCAGGCCTTTGATGTCAAAATTAAGAAAAGAAAAGTATTGGTAACATTCATCGTCTGGACCTGGATATTTCCCTATGGGATAGCCCAGGACAGGCACAAACATTGCCAAAATCAGAAAAGAAATGGGTAAAATGGCCCTTAAAAGGAGAACCCCTGTGCTATGGGACCATCAGGCAATGCCAATTTCGGGGTCATTGTTATGGCCATCTTCGGAGCTCCTGTGGTAGTGGCTAAAGAAGGTAGAGCTGGCACTTCCCATTGTTTATTCTTTCCCCGTGTTCCTAAACAAACCCTTGTTTATACAAACAAAGCTTTCTTGGCTACTTTCCCGGTAATTGTTTTGTAAACAAAGACTGCACTTGGCAGTTTTCCCGGACTCTGATGGCGTTCCTAGGTTCTGTTCCAAAACAATAGATTTGTTTACAAAACAGAAACTGAGCTTGGCTGTCTTCCCGGACAATATTTTCAAAACAGACCAAACTTAACCAAAATATCCTGGATGAGCCCCCAATTGGAATGTGTGTATCAATTTGGTCTGGCTTTCTTGCCAAGTCCAAGTTGTCCCCTCCCCCATCCCGTTCTTTCAAGCGAGGAAAAAAACAAACCACAGAAAAACTGAAAGAAGCCCAAACGAAATGGGATTATATCAAAAACATATATTTACAATTATATATACAATTTGAATATATTGTACGTATAATAGGGAGCCCCCGAGGGGAAGAAAGGGAAAAGGGAGGGGGGAAACAGGGATAAAAAAACTAAAACAAATATCTTCCAAGTATACGCTGTTAATAGAGAGCTAGCGAATAAATTTAAAAAAACGAATTAAATACTTCCCTGAATGAGACAGCAGAACTGTGTGAAGCACCAACCAACTCCCCACGCCTCCCAGAGGGACCAGAGATAACGGCAGGTCTAATCAGAAAGGTCTCGGCCCATACAAGCAAAGACTGTCTGCGGAGAGACCTATGGTCTTCAACCACCGGAAAAGAGAAGAGAGTGAGCTCTCTTATCTGTGCCTTATTTATATGTTGTGTTACGCTAAAGGATGATATGGAATATTTCCTTAGATTTCTGACCCCCGTTGCTAAGGAAGGCCTAAAAATCCAAAAGCCAAACCACTACACACCGCATCTGGGAAGATGGAATCAACATCTGTACAGACTTTCAGTATGCTTTCGAGGTATGTCATGCAACAGGAATGTTAACACATCAGCAGGGACAATGTATTGTTGTGACTGATGGTCAAAGGCCAAATTTGACAGACCCTAAGACTATGTATGAGAAGGTCTGCTCAGCAGAAGTGACAAGGGGAGAAGTTGGAGGCAACACAAGATGATGAAATACGGATTGTCTAATATCTATATACTACCAAATATAATTTTAAACTGCATGTATTTTGTAATCCTACTTTTGCTCCCTGTCATTGACACTGAAGTGGGTAAATATTGGCCTTAACATTTTCTTCACATACATTTTCCAGGACTGGTAGGAGTTGAAAATTTGCTGGGTGTTTCAGGACAGAGACAGAGCCAGCAAGCTTGTGTGTATGTAAGAAATTCAGTTCCAGTTTTTAAAAATAATCAATGCCATTCACATCACCATGGACTGTCAGTAGTTCATCATGCTGCTTGGTACAAAAGAAATGAAATAGCAGTCCTTGTTTCCTTCTGCTGCCACCTTTGCCCACAGAGAGCAGCCTGGTTAACTACTGGTTCTTAGGTGAGGCAAACCATTGTGAACCCTTTGCTAGTGCTGTAGAAAAACCCCAGCCAGACACCTTGATGGAAGAGCGCTTGCGCTCCCTGACTTCCAAGCCTTGCTTTCAAGCTGCTAGGAGAGAGGGAAGAGGAGAATAAAGATGGAGGGAAACGAGGGAACATAGGAGGCAATTACATGTGTTTAGCTGAAGCATAACATTTACTCATTTTCCACTCTATTGCTACAGTCCTGTTGTGCTATTTCCTTCCCCTTTTCATTAATTGAAGGTTAAAACCAGAACAATTCAAGCTCAGTTCTTGCTGTTTCAGTGATAAAATCACCGACTTGCCTCACACGACAAGTGCCTGTATTTTATTGCTGCTCATTTTTTCCTACCAGAGTTCCCTCTGTAGTGGATATCCTTCTGTCTTAGTTTAATGAGACTGCAGTGGTTTGCTAAGGAGGATGAGTTATGAGGAAGACCAAACTTCTCCCTCTAAGCAATTGTAAATCCGAAATTAAGAGGCTCCAATTGAGGAAGTATGGAGAAAGAAAAAAAAATAACAGTACTTTCTGCCTCTTGATGCAAGTCAAACCACGATCAGCAGGGGGCGCTGTTGGATCTCTGGAGGAGCAGAGTCTGCAGTTGCCCTGCGGTGGCCAGTAGGGGGCACTGTTGGGCTGTGGCGATCGCTGTGTGGGAGCCCTGGTGCGCTGGAGAAGCTGAAAATAAAGATCTTCCCTCCCCCACGGAGAAGGGGAAAAGGGGAAAAAAGGGGCTCTTCCCATGAAACTCACTCTATCTGCAGCTGGCTCTGGCCGGGATTTCCCCCCTTTCGTCAATGGACACGAGCCGCTGCCAACACGGGAGCATAGGAGGGAAAGGGCGACCTCCTCCCCCAAAGGTTCCTCTGCAGGTGGGTCAAGCCTCTCCGATGAAGTCCGAGCAGGTCTGGGCTGGGGGCAGAACAGGGTGCAGGAAAGCAGAGGTAAACCAGGGCCAGAAACAGCCAGGTGACCAGGCCAAAAACAAAGTGAACCTCGGACCCCTCCAACACGCACCTTCCCTGAGTTAAGGCAAAAGTGAAGTGCCTCTCGTTTCCGAGGAGAGAAAAAAAACTCATGACCCCTCCCCACAGTCTTTGGAGGGCCATCAGCTTGGAATGTGTATCTGCTGGTTAGTTCTTTTGTGTGGATCAATCGCCCAAGGCAAACCACCCTCCCCCATTCAACATCTTTCTTTTATAGTGATGCAGGGGAAAGAAAAAAAAGAATTCCCCCTTGGTTTTTTTTTTTTAAACAAGTAAACCTATGACACTGGGCCCAGGGAGGTAGCACAGTTCCCTAGGAGTTGAGTCCTGTCAGGATAGCAGGCCCTCATTCCTGTGGGGAGAAATCCCATTGGATTTTGACTCCAATGTCACTTTTTTTTTATCTGGTTGTGGAGAAGGTCAGGAACTGGGGAAGCCATGCCAGTGATTCCCCATATCATCAGATGGCCTGACAACAATTGTTGGGCCCCTGTGTCTGCTTTCCTGGTGACGATGACACCTCTGGAAGCCTGACTTGAAATACGGTCTGTGACAGAGGCTGGCCTGCAGATGATCAAAGCAGTTCTGCATAAGCTGCCATGGGACTCAGCATGTAAGTCTGCTTGCATGCTAGCAGGCAGAGTGGGCTGGTTTCTGCTCTCTGGACTTAAGGCCCTTGACCAGGAGGTTCAGGTTTTGCGGGGCCAGGTGGCAGTCCTGGAAGAGCAGATCAATGACCTGAACTAGGCATGGAGCTTGGAGCAGGCCATGTTGGCTGCTCATGAGCAGCACTGCCAGGAGCTGCAACAAGTCGTAGAGTGCTTGGTGTCCCACATCGCTGGTGCACGGCCACTGGAACAGGGTGCAGGTACGGTCTCAAGTTGCTGGGTTCTTGCCCTTATCAAGGATCCCTCCAGCGGTCCTGGGAGGTGGGATGGAAGTATTTTGATGGAGTCCATGTACTCCAAAGTTGAATTTGAGCGTAGTCCAGCAGATGCTGGGCTGATGCAGGCCCAACCCCTGATACAGGTAGAAGAGCAGCAAAATCTGCCCAATGGGGCTGTGCAGATCACACGGATGTATACTCTGAAGGAATTGAAACAGTTCTTAGATGGTCATCAGCAGAAACCTGGGGAATGCGTACTGGCATGGCTTCTGCCAGGGTGGGATGGTGGGGCCCTGTCTATTCCCTTTGTAGTGTCTGACAAGACTTTATTGACTCCCGTGGCTGTTGATCATGAAATTCAAAGGGAGTACCTCTGGCTTCGAATTGTGAAGGAGCTTGATGGATGGGAAATCTTAACCCCCACCCTGTATCAATGGTTATGTGCTGCAGTTGTGGCAGTGTATGCTGACCCTGCAGAGCTGTTCTCATCCCTCTGGCCTTGGTATACAATAGACGAAAGTGTTAGGTCATTACGGCAAACTGGTGTAGTTCATGCCCTAACTGAAGGGTTTAACCCTGTGGCCATACCCCTGATGAGAGATTGTCAGGGTTGAGTGACTACAAATGCTGAGTCATGGTGAGTTTGTTACAGGGCAGCCAATCCTAAGGTATGTTTATAAAAGAACACCAATTATAAGGCAACATGTATGTTACACCGAGGAGTATAAATGTCAGAGATATGTTGCAATAAACATCCTGTCCTGTTCTATCCCTCTCCTGTCTTGTTGCTTGGAACTAGACTGTCTGTGTATTTCTTTTTATTGACCGCCGCAACAACGCCAAATGGTGAACCTGGACGTGATATGTGATTAACGTGATCTCCAGAAGTTTCATTGACGACCTTAGCAGGTGATCTCGTAGAGAGTTTGTCAGGGACCTCCAAGGTACTCTCAGAGAGAGAGGCGATCCGTGGGGCGAGGCACGGGTGGTGGCGGAGCTTGGCGTAGCTAAGAGCAGCGGGAAATGCTGCCAAGTCCGGACAAAGAGAAACTGACACCTGGTAAAAGGTGAGATGCCAAGAACGGGAATCTGATAAGGGAAATCAGATCTCTACTATCCTCCTAGAAGCATCTTTTAAAGAGTAAATGTATAACTGAAGCTACTAGGTTAGTTGCATATAGTGTGTCTGCCTGGTGTTTGCTCTGTGAGACTTTAAAAGATTTGGAAGCGGGCAGGAGGTAGCTATCCATGCAATGATTCACACAGGAACCAAATTCTGAGACGCAGGTAACCAGGAAGATGAGCAGGCTGCTGTTGCACTGAAAGCATAGTGAACTGTCTTTGAACCACGCCTCCAAGCCAGAAAATGTAGAAAAACCTAGCAATTTATCCCCGGAGGCAGAAAAGAAAGAGTGGCCCCTCCCCTCCATTGCCGCCGGTGGGAGAATTTTCAGCTGCGTAGTTGCGTAATGGTGTCGGGGCCATGCTGAGGGGGGAGCAGTGCATCGCTATCTGACACACGCTGCCCCGACCGAGCCGTGCGGGACCAAACCGAGTTGAGTGCCGCGGCCCTTCAGCGGGGGCCGGGCGGAGGACAAGAGAGCGGAGCCCGTCCTTGTACGTGCCCTCAGGCTTGGAGTCGGCACCCGCCTTCTTTTCTTTCTTTTTCACAGCCTGAGTTACCTATTCTTTATTCATGTGCTAGTTAACTGTTTCAGTTTCACAGTGGGTATAAGGCAAAACACATAAGATATGCAACAGTTTTAAAAAGTTCGCGCAGATTAAGTTTAATATAGTGAAAGCCTGAAGAAGACAATCCCTGCCACTTACGAGAGAGGGGGTGCAGCCGGGCGCAGGGCGGCTGACAGCGGCGCGCAGAGGGAGCACGCTGGAATGGCGGAGTGGCGCAGGGCTGAGCGGCACGGGGCGGCGCTGTGCCGGGACGAGCTGGAACCAGATCCGTGGTCGACCGGGGTGCGGGGCAGTGGCCCAGGGTCGCACAACAGCGACCGTGGTCGGCACGGGGATGCCTATGGGGGCGGTCCCTCTGCCTGCGGTGAAGAATTCCGAAGCATGTGTGTGGGGGGAAATGGCTTTCCACCGGAGCTGAGCGGAGGTGGTGCCAGGCACGGCTGTGCCTGCCTCCCCTCCCCTTCCTCCCCGCGCGGACAGCCGTGCAGCACCTTTTTGTTATTCTGTGTTTTGCAGACAAGTCTTTATAGATTGCTAGAAAAGGTTTTGTGTAGACTAATCTAGTAAAATGCCTGGTTCCAAGATATCTTATTTGACAAAGGCAGTTTTTGCCAGGAGAAAAAAGAAAAAAAGAGGGGTGGAAGCCCGCCCTTGCAGGATTCAGCCTTACCGGGGGAAGAGATAAAGTGTATTCACACAATAGAGATAGTTTGTTGCTTGGCAACCAAGCGGGAGACTTAAACCTCCCCCAGCCAATCCACGAAAAGTTTAAAATACCAGTTTCTTGGAGGTGGGGAGGGAGTAAAACCCTCCTGCTTTATAGAAACTGCAACTCTGCAACCTTCTGATTAGAGAAAGAAATTATCTTACCTTGCAGTCAAAGGGGGGGGAGTGAGGAAAAACAGGTTCATAAGATGGTCTTACTAACTGGTTTTTTTGAAGTTGTTTATCTAAATAGCCAAAATTGTTTTAAGATGAATGCATAAACGTGATAGAGAAGTAGAGCTTTTGAAATATTTTGTAGTAACTACTAACAAGTTTTCTTTGAAGTCTAAAAGCCCATTAGCACAGGGAAGTGTGTGTTTTACTTTAAAAAGAGTATATATGTATCTTTAAACTATAAGACTGTTTGTATGTATTTGGGTTTTGAATTGAACATGAAGCAGAAATATGTTTGTGTTTTCCAAGTTATACTTTCATAAAAACAGAAATGCATAATTACATCTTACTCATCTGAGAGCAAAACACAAGAATGATAATTTCTTAGCTCATAAAACACAGTGACATGGAACTCAGAAGTATGTTTATGTGAAAGTATGTTTGCCAGTGGTCACTGTGAGAGTTTGTATGTGTGTATGTTTTGGTTTTGCTCACAAATACACAAACACCCTTAAACTGGAAAACAGAAGACACATAACCCTAAATTGAATGGAATTGCATTTGCAGAAGTGGTTTTAGATTGGATAAAAGCTCTCAAGAACAAACCATAAAGTCATCAAGTTATTCAGTTTGGTTCAAAACTATTTACTTATAAGTCAGTTTTAATAAAGTGTTAAAAGGGTAACAAATAAAGATAATTTCTGATAGAGAATAATGAGAATAAGTTATTTGTTTAAACTAACTAAACATGTTTTATATTGATCCACAGTTATTTGGTTTGACATTGTTCTTTCTTTTTGCATTCGTTCCTTGTTTACCTTTCCATATCTAACAAATGTTTGATAGTCCTTTTTGATAGGTTAAATGTTTTTAATGTTAGTGCCATATTTGAGAAGATAGTCATTGTACATTATTTGAAGTTTTGTGCATTTTACTATGTGTCCCCTGTTTGACATCTTGTGTTCAACAAGTAATTAGTTGGAGTTTCTCCCAAACCTTGTTTTTCAACTTAAAAACAAAAAAGGGGCAATTGTCAGGGTTGAGTGACTACAAATGCTGAGTCATGGTGAGTTTGTTACAGGGCAGCCAATCCTAAGGTATGTTTATAAAGGAACACCAATTATAAGGCAACATGTATGTTATGTGAGAAATTAGGAATCGGTTTTATTACAAGCAAATGAATTTAACAAATCACTAACATAAGAGTTTTTCTTTACTAACCTATAAGGCGTATCGCGGAGTTGTAAGATGCCGGATTCAGCCTGGAACCGGTGTCAGGGAAACATGCGAACGGGAATAGGGAACTGTAAATGAATATTGGTAAGGAAACCCCTTATACCACATGACTGGTCCTGGAAGCTGCCATGCTGCTGGACACTCCACCTCCCAGCACGACACAACCAACCAGGAAGAGGGGAACGCCTCTTCTATGACGTAAACGGAGTTGAACCTTAGGAATGTTTAAAAAGCAGGACTTTTGAATTGGAGGGTGTGTTCCTGGGAACCCTGCGTGCCTAGGACACCCAACACGTGTTGTAATTTTTCCTTTTTGTTTTATTCCTTTTGTTTTGCAAACTTTTGCCGTCTTTCTAAATTCAATAAATGAGAGTTTTCTCTCAATTGGGGGCTCGTCCGGGATAACTGCCCGCCGACCACAGCTGGGGGTGCCAAGACCCCCTGGAAAGCGCGCTCCGCCCTGATTTTGGCGGCCCAGGAGGCTTTGTACCCTTGCCAGGGTCGGTCGCGGCAAAGACCCGGGATGAACGGCTGTAGAACAAAAGGAAGCGAAAGGAATCCCAGCCGGTATACAAATTAAAACTCTGGAGCCCTTAAAACTCTGTGCACGGAACCCGGTAAGGAACTAACAATCTTTAAATTCTACCGGGCGGGCTGGGTGGAATGTTTGTGTGTATATATGTGTATGAATGTAAATGAAAGCGTCGGCGAGCGCGGGAGAGCAGAGGACCGAGGAGTACTCGGACCCCCGGAGCGGCACGGCGGGGTCGGTGCCGGGGCCAGGGCCGGAGCCAGGCGGCTGCTGCGAGCGCAGCGGGGCGGGAACCGGCGGAGCGGCCGGGGCCCGTGAGCGAGCGGTACCAGGCGGCGAAGTGCTCCGGGCAGCGGCGGCACGCTCAAGCGGCGGGAACGGCCCGAGGCCGGGGCCGGAGCCAAGCGGCGCGGGGCGGGGCCGGGGCCGGAGCCAAGCGGCGCAGGGCGGGGCCGGGGCTGGGAACCGCACGGGAGAGAACGCGGAACCAAGTCGGCCCCGTGCCTGGAGACGGGCTAATCTCAGGCGGGCCGGCCGGGAGCTGGGCAGCGCAGCGGCAGCGGTTGGCACAGCACTCGCGGGAGCTTTAGAGGCCGGTGGTGCGTGCGTAGGGGAGGCAACACCAGCCGGGAGTCCGGCGGTGTGTGCGAACGCGTAAAGTACTGGCCAAGGGCCCGCCGGTACACTAAAGCGAAAGGTGGCGCTGAACGGGAATCCAACAGCAGCACCAGCCGAGGGCCCGGCGGTGCCAGACGGAAATACACGGCTCCTGTGGGGCGGGGGTTCCCGCAGTTTAACTGATCAGGGGCCGGTGCCGAGGGAGCGAGCGGGGCCGGGCAGCGAAGTGCCCCGGGCAACGGCGGAGCAGGGCGAACCGGCGGCCGTAGGAGCCGCGAAGCAGTGCCGAGACTGCATAGTACCGGGAGCGGAGTGGCCGCTGAAAATGGCGGTGACCACGTGGTGCGATCCCGCGTGGAACAGAAAGAGTCTCGGTCTGGCAGCACGGGCGGGGGCAGGTCGGCCCCATAGCAGGAGGCGGGGGGACATAGCCCTGCCGGAGCGGCGTGGGGAGTTCCTGACCGGAGAGGCGGCGGAGCCGCCGCCAAACTGGCCCCGCTGGTGCTAGGGGTAGCGGCGGCGGTCGCGGTCGCTTCCGCCGATGCGGCGTGGGCTGCGAGCGGCCCGGAATGCCTGCGGCGCTGGTTGGCGCGAACTGCAAGCGGCGCGGGCTGCGAGCGGGGCAGCTCTGGCATACCACAGCGGCTCCGCTGACCGCAGCGTGCGGGGAGCCGGCCCCGCTGGCCGTGGCGCAGACGGGCGCCGCGGGGCGGGGAGGCAGTGCAGAGGGGCGGTACCACAAGCGGCTGAGATAGAAAAAGCCGGAACGAGCTGTTCCCAAGGCAAGGGGCCGGTGGCGTGCCCCGGCGGGGAGCCGGCCCTGCTGGCTGCAGCGCAGGTGGGCGCCAAGGGGGCGGTGCCAAGGGGCGGTGCCTGGAGGCGGTGCCGGAATTCTAGTTTGGCTCTGGGGGCAGAAAACCCTGCAGAAAAACTTTGACAAATGTAAAAGCTAAGCAATCATCAAGCGTAAGAAGTTTGACAAGAACAGCCCTGTCTGTGTGTATAGACTAAGCAGTGAGAAACTAGAGAGCGTTTGCAGGGGGAGCCCTGGAGGTCCTGGTCTACGACAAGTAAAGGAAGAGTCCACAGTGCCTTAGCAACCAAGAGAGACATCAGTGTCCTGAGTACTGCAAACTATTGACCGGGCCTGAGCCGTGTCTCAGGCCTTGGGGGCGGGGTGAACGTACTTGACGTGTGTTTAGCATGTGGTGGTGTATAGTTGGTGAACAATTTATTGATAGAGAATTTACTGGACTGCTTTGAGAAAGAGTCCATGGGAAGCATGTGAAGTGGTTAAGTTCAGAAATGCGGTGGGAACATCCTGCCAAAAAGACAATGAATTTTGGTGTGGGAGCTGTTGGGGGACCTGTTGATAGCAGAGATGGACTTAGCAAGTGGAGACAAGGACACCCTTATTTCATCACAAAAATTCCAGTTTCCACTCAGGGTACGTACACCTTTCCAAAAAGAACCAGGATCTCTAGGCAACTTCTGCAGGGGGCAGGACTACCCCCTTTTGTCTTCCCTTCTTCACCTTTTCCTGCTCTTTGCCCCACCCTGCGTCTCCCATGGAGAGGGAGGGAGGGAGGGGGAGGAGGGGGAATAGAGGTTGGGTTTATTCGGAGAAAAATCAAGAAGAGGAGTTAAATTGCCTTTGCTCTCCTCATGTCGCAACTTCGGCTATGTGGTCTGCAGAAAAAGAATGATACATAGGAGGAGAGGAACAGCTGCAGATGGACATGTTCTGGGGAGGGAGGGAGGGGGAGAAGGTGGTGGTGTAAAACAGGGGAGAAGACAGACAGTACCCCCACTGGACTGCCTAACTCTGCGGCTGCCGCTGCCAGCCCACCACCCTTCATACCACTCGGGACCATGGCTGTCAGCAGCGTGGGGGAAACAGACCCCCCGCCGTCCGCTGCGCTGGCCCACGGGGCCGTGGCCACACCACCCGTAGCCAGAGCCGCACAGGGCACGGTGCTGCCTAAGGTCGGCGCTGCAGGCGCCGGGCACGGAGTTGCCTCTGCACACGGAGTTGCCGCCGGTGCATACGTGGGCGCGCCACTCGGAACCGGGGCTGCCACAGCGATCCCGCCGGCCCCCGGCTCTGCAGCCTGCGGCAGTGCACCGGTCGGGGCCACGCACGGCACCGCAACTGTGCACGGAGCCGCTGCCGATGCCGACAACCCGCCGCCCCCTGGCTCCGCAGCCCCCGGCCACGCCGGGGCCAGGGCCAGGGCTGGGGTCGGGGCTGGAGCCGCTCCGCCCGGAGCCGGCGCCTAGGACTGCAGCTGCTACCAGTCCGCCGGCACCCAGGGCCATGGCCGCTGCCGCCGGAGCCGCACCGTGGTTGCCGCTGCCCGCGCGGGCACAGACGGACTCGGCAGAGCCGAGTCTGGACCCGGTACCACTTTACAAACACTTGGAGCGGGCGGACCCGGCACGGCTGCACAGCCCGGCGCCGGGAACACATCGGCAGGCGGGCTGCGCAGTCCTGTAGCACAGCTCGGTCGAGAAGCAGGAAACTTCTTAAGGTGGAAACCAGTCACAGAGTTCATAAGATCGTTTCTCGGTCCATCAGTAGCACATTCATGCCATAGCTGTCCTTGATTATCTTGGACAAGTACTGCCGAATCGTTGGAACTGCGTCCATCCTGCTGGGGCTGCTCGGCTGCCCCCGACCCCGCTCCACGACCTCTGATCCTGCTTCGGCTCCCTTCGGCTCCGCCCAGTCCCTCTTCTTTAGCACTCTAATGTCCTCCCAGGTAAAGCAGCCTCTCTCACATTCCGAAGACACAACAGTAACAAGTGACGAAACTTAACTTGATTGAGTCTAACACCAGGATGCGGTAACAAAGCTTTTCAGGCGATAAAAAACACGCCTTTCGTTTGCACTCATGGTCTGCCCCCATAGTGACTAGGAAGAAAAATCTCAGGAGCTCACCTGTGCCTTACCAAGTGCCAGATGCACTTGGGCTCTCCAGACAACTTATGCCTTCAAAGTGTGGCAGAAACACTTTCGCTCAGGTGTGAAAAGAACAATCGGACCCGGATCCTGCAGCGCCCCGCTGCTAAACAGCTCCTGAGCACCAAGACCTCGCTGCGCCTCGCCCCGCAGCCTGATTGCCTCCGGTCGTGATACCCCAGACGACACACGGGCAATATTCAATATTCGACAGTCTTTTTCTGGTTCCTCACACGGGCCGCACCATTGTCGTGGGGTACCTGTCGTGAGGTCTTGGTCCAAGGGGAAAAGAAGGACACACAAGACACATGAGGATGGTGAGACAAAGAGATGTCTGCCTGCTCAGCACAGCAGGCAGCCTTTATTGAGCTTGCCAACTTCACACACAACACAAACATATTCCTACAACAACATCCAGGAATCCAAGCACCTGCACATTATCAAACTGTCTTAACCTTGTACTCCCTGCAACCCAAGGCCGTGTCCATGGAAACCATCTAACCAGCTCCACTGCTCCCATGGAACACGGCCTAATTTTTGCACTACCTCAAACTTGTGGGGCTACAACTTCACCCCACAGGACCTCTGTTCGCCTTAATCACGTTCTAGGTTGGAGTCATTACTGCTGATAGATGCTGAGAATAATCATATAAATAATCTTACAATCACCTGTCAAAGTACTTTAACAAAAATTTTGTTTTTCAATCTGACAAAAAGATAGCAAAAAAGTGACCCTAGAAAAGAGCCCAAACACTCAAGAAATACTTAAGAGTAACTCACTAGTAGTAAATTGAGCCAACTGAAAAAGCAAACATTGATTTTCATAGTGCCTGAGGGAAGACTGTTGTTTACCGTGTTTAATCCAATGTTTTATAAGATTAAGTTCTAGTGCTGTATGAGAGATACAACTAACCTCTCAGTGGGGTGGTCCCGCAGAGGTCCCACAATGAACCTCTCGGCGGGGTGGTCCCGCAGAGGTCCCACAACGAATCTCTCGGCGGGGTGGTCCCGCAGAGGTCCCACAAGTAACCTCTCGGCGGGGTGGTCCCGCAGAGGTCTCACAATTAACCTCTCGGCGGGGTGGTCCCACAGAAGTCCCCCACACCTCAACAAGACACGGGCTGGAGCAGCAGTACAGCCCTAGGGCAGGGTGGTCCCACAGCGTAGCTCTTAGAGGGGGCGAGATTTTTCCTGTAATTCAATTACTACTCCCGATGCGGGAGACACAGAGGGATATGAACTGTGTGAATGGTCTTTTGATTCCAAGAGTTTGGTGAGTGCGGTGTGTGTGAAATATACCTTTAGATGTTTGGTGTAGTTGCTGTGAGAGAAGTTTTCTCACTGTCTTGAGTGCTGCAGAGAGAGTTTTCTTGTTTTGATACTAACTGTAATTAGCACTTAAAAAGACCTTAGTGTCTAGGAAATAACACTACAAAAAGACATCATCTTACTGTAGAACAAAATGAGATCTCTAGTTCATAGAAAAAAGTCACCAATAAAGAAATTAGTAAAATAAATACAAACTGAGCTTGGAGAACAAGATATAAACACAAAAGATAGATTTACATTTCACAGTGGAATTAAAACTTAATAATTGCAAATACATTACCTCTTTATATGAAGCATTGTGAACTAAATAATACAGTTATCACAAGAGAAAACTTATGCGGGCAAGAATATAATAGCTCTCACCAACCATTAAAAAGAACATAGTAGAGGGCAAGACCAGATTGGCCTCTGTACCTGCCACAAAGAAGATCTTTTACCCTGCTGTTGGCTGCAAACCAATAGGCAATGAGGAGTGGAGGCACATGTCATACTGGACCTCTGCTTACTATAATAGTATTACAACTGATGATTATTACAGTTGAGAGCAACTGTCCAAAATGTTACCACAATGCTTATTATAAAGAAGCTTTACATCAATTAGAATGAAGTGTTTGGAAAAATGGGAACCCCTTTTTCACAAGAAGTCAAAAAAAATACCTCCTATACTTAACCGAATACACAGAATTCAGAGTTACTGTCCCACCAACAAACCCAAAGCAAAGCAGAAAAAGTCAAGTGAAGTTTTTCTTATTAGGAGCTATCTCTGAATTATTGTTTCCACCCTGCTTAATCCCATGTTTTATGAGATTAATTTCTAGTGTTGTCCAAAGAATACAATGTACTACTATGCCAATGGATCCAAAGACCACTACAACCAGAAGCCTGAGAATCCAGAACATCATGATCTTGCGGCCAGCCCTCAAACAAACAAAAGCAATGGACAAAACACAAGATATAATAACCGATTAAGAACAAACCCAAGAAGCCTAAGGACAATCAACAAAAAGCTTATAATAAAACCATGAATAAAAAAAAAGGGGGGATATTGAGAGAAAACTCTCATTTATTGAATTTAGAAAGACGGCAAAAGTTTGCAAAACAAAAGGAATAAAACAAAAAGGAAAAATTACAACACATGTTGGGTGTCCTAGGCACGCAGGGTTCCCAGGAACACACCCTCCAATTCAAAAGTCCCGCTTTTTAAACATTCCTAAGGTTCAACCCCGTTTACATCATAGAAGAGGCGTTCCCCTCTTCCTGGTTGGTTGTGTCGTGCTGGGAGGTGGAGTGTCCAGCAGCATGGCAGCTTCCAGGACCAGCCATGTGGTATAAGGGGTTTCCTTACCAATATTCATTTACAGTTCCCTATTCCCGTTCGCATGTTTCCCTGACACCGGTTCCAGGCTGAATCCGGCATCTTACAACTCCGCGATACGCCTTATAGGTTAGTAAAGAAAAACTCTTATGTTAGTGATTTGTTAAATTCATTTGCTTGTAATAAAACCGATTCTTTATTTCTCACAGTTACACCGAGGAGTATAAATGTCAGAGATATGTTACAATAAACATCCTGTCCTGTTCTATCCCTCTCCTGTCTTGTTGCTTGGAACTAGACTGTCTGTGTATTTTTTATTATTGACCGCCGCCACAACGACAAGAGATATCAAAAAACGATTTATGAATGGGGCGCCTGATGATTTGGGATTGATGCTGCTGTGGCTGGCTGTGACTTCTAGAGGTACAGTAGGGGATTTTGCATTCATCTTGCTGTTGATGAAGTTATAATTCCATTTAAGTATTTCTCTTCCACCTAGGGCAGTACCTTTCCAAGGCCACTCTTCGGTCATTAGGGGTCCCCCACAAACCCAACAACGAGTAAGGTTGAACTCAACTGCTATTTTCTCCACTAGATTAATAAATAAATTTTGTCCTACTGAAGGGAATTCCAAGTCTTTGAATAATTTTTGCTTTAGGTCAAGATATTAATTATTCAGCAATGATAGTGGTGTTTTATTCTGCTCTACTTTCTGGTTTTCATTGCTAATGATGCCTGCTCAGCTGGTGCTTAGAAAAAAATCCAGGAGCCGTTAGTTGGGGTGAGATAAGAAAGGGTTTAATTGTGCCAAGGCAAGAGATGGTAAACGATGCGTGCCCTGGGCTGTGCCCGAGATGTTACATTTATAACAATATCTGACCAATCCCAAGTGTGTCCTCCCTCTGACTTTTGCTCTGGTCCACCCCCTGGCCCACCTCCTGGAATTGGGTCCGGGGGCTTTTTGGGACCCCCTCTTCATCATCCTTCATCATCTTCGGGGTACAGAGAGCAGAGTCACCCAGTTCCTTGACTCTGTCCTGCGGTTTAGGCCAAGATACAAGCGTTCTCCAAACAAGACAGGTTTGCCTTGACTAAGAGACAAAACATCTTCTACTGGATACAGGGATGGGCTGATATGGGGAGTATGGAATGGGGTAAGAGGCTTAAGGAATGTATAAACTAAAGGGGTACTACAGGGAGGAGGGAGAAAGGAGTTGCTTCTAAAATCTACTTCTATTACCTATAAAACTTATAAGGTAGAAAAATAAGAAAACCATTGGGGTTTAAGGCATCAGTAACAATTTCTTTCTTTACTAAATCTTGATCCCCTTTCTTGGACGAAATATCCCAGTGATGCCAGCTCAACTGGTGCTAAGGAAAAAAAAAACTCAGGAGCAGTTAATTGAGGGTGAGATAAGGAAAGGGTTTTATTTGTGTCAAGGCATAGATGTTACAGGACGCGCGCCGGTTGTGCCTGAGATGTTACATTTTATAATACTGCTTGACCAATCCAAGTTTTGCCCATCCCGTAGCCTTTGCTCTGGTCCACCCCCTGGCCCACCCCTGGGAATTGGGTCTGTGGGCTTTTGGGACCACCTCTTCATCATTCTCATCATCCTCAGAGCACAAAGGGTACACGGTCACCCAGTTCTTGACTGTGTTCTGTTGTTCAGGCCAAGATATGAGTGTTCTCTAAACAGCATAGGCCTTGCCTTGACAAGAAACTAAACATTTCTACTGAATTCAGGGGTAGGATTGATATGGGGTGCATGGAATGGGGTAAGAGGGTTGAGGAATGTGTAAACTACTTGTGCTACAGGGTGAGGGAATAAGGGCTGTTTCTAAAATCTACTTCTACTACTTATAAAACTTATAAAGCTTATAAAATCATAAAAATAAAAAACTAAAAGGGTCTTAAGGCATCACCAACAAATCCATTCCTCATCTTCTGCACAGTCTGACCCTAGTCTGGTTCCTATCGATCTCAGATTTTTCACCACTCAATATTGCTTATAGCCCTCCTCACAAGTTTTTCATTCGTCTTTATATTTGTGTACCCTAAAGGTATGTATTACACCTTCTTTATAATAAGCATCATGAGAACATTTTGGACAGCTGCTCTCAACAGTAATAATCACCAGCTGTAACACTATTACAGTAAGCAGAAATCCAGCATGGCATGTGCCTCCACTCCCCATGCCTATTGGCTTGCAGTCAACAGCAGGGGAAAGGATCTTCTTCATGGCAGGTACAGAGGCCATCCTGGTCTTGCCCTCTACTATATTCTCTTTAGTGATATCAAGGACCCAGTCGGTGTACTAAAAGCTGGTAAAAGTTATTATACTCATCCAACAGTAATACTCGGCTCACAATGCTTTATATAAAGAGGTAATGTACTCGCAGTTACTACACTTTGATCTAATTGTGAGACGTAAGTCTATTTCTTGTGTTCCTATTCTGCCCTTACAGCTCAGCTTGCACCTACTTTACTAATTTTCTCACCGGTGTAACTTCCCATGAACCAGAGATCCTGCTTCGTTTCACAGCAAGAAGATGTCTTTTTGTAATGCTTCTCCTTCTTGGATTCTGCAAGAGATTTACTTCTGAGTTAATTTTAACTTGGGGTATTCTCCTTGGCATTCCCATTTAGGGATGGCAGGGGGAAGCATTACTGGTCCTTTGACTCTTGCACTATGAGTCCACCCTTTCTCTATTGCCCTTACTGCTGTCTGGGTAGTTACCACTGCTCTAGTTCTTGGGCTAATTAATTTTCAAAGATGGTATCTCTGAGGTGGCACTGTCCAGGTTAACTGAGTCAAACAACTTTTTGGCTTTTTCTAGCTATAGGTGGGCAAAAGAATGTGTCCTTAAGGTCTAAAATTGTAAACCATATTTGGTTGTCTTGTAGACTCTTTGTTTGAATTCAATGAGTGCTTTTAATTGTCTTAATACGTCTCCCCTTAACAAGGGTCTGGGTGAATTTGGCAAATACAGAAACTTATGTGTCCTTATTTGTTTCCCTATTTTATATTTAAGAGGTGCAAAGAAAAATGCTCTTTTCTGCTAGCCCGTAGCTTCTGTTACATTTATAAATCCCTACTCATAGGTGTTAATTCTTGATTTGAAACAGAAAGAGATGCTCTAGTGTCTATTAAAAAAATCAATTTCTTTTTTTTCCTCAGTTTAATTTTAACTAGTGGGTGGTGTTGTTACAATAGAGGAAGGAATTCCCTGCGATTTAGGGCATTCACGCTTCCAATGTCTCTCCTTCTTACAATACGCACACTGATTTCCTTTTAATTGCTCTCTATTCAGTCCGAATGATCTTTCAACCCCGCCTCTTACAAAGTTACCACGTTTTCCACCAGCACCTTGTCTAAGTTGTCCTCCCTTATTGTGCTCTAAAGCTGCCACCGTGGTGGTTGCTACCAGTCTAGTCAATTTTTTCCTTTCTTCCCTATTCCTGTTCTTTTCTAATGCTAATACTAGGAGATCCTGGGGTGGAACATTTATTCCACAATTTCTTTGCCATTCTGGATGATTTCCCAGAGAGGAAAACATTTCTGCATATATTACTTCATCCCATTTTTCATTACGCCTTAAAAATAACATTATTGCAAAATTGTATTATAATATAAAGTTCCATTTGGTGGCCAACTTTCTCCCTCGTCTAGTTTATACAGAGGCCACTATTGTATGGAATATTTAATCATGGTATTTTTATTGACACTACTTCCAGTCACACCACCCAGATCTTTCCAATGGCTTAAGATACAGCCCAGAGGCTCTTTCTTGCAACCTTCTTACTCTGGTTATTTCCTATGATAATTTGCAGTTGTTTATTTACTTCCTTTTTTTCATTACCAATCCTTAAATGTAACTGTTTTTTTATGTTAGGAAGTGCGGGAAATAGATATTGGGAAGCTGATTAAAACTAATGCCACAGAAAATAATAAAAACTTTCCTTAATCACACTGCCTGCACCTGACAATGAGATGTTAACAAATGCTGATTAAAATTAATGTCACAGAACAATAAGAAAGGTTTTTTTTTGACCACACTGCCTGCACCAGACACTAAGGTGTTAACAAGTGCTGATTAAAAGTGGTACTATAAGACAATAAGAAAACTTCTCTTACTCACAGCATTTACACCAGATACTGAAAGCTAACACGCTGATTAGAATCGATGTTACAAGACAGTAAGAAAACTTTCCTTACAGCACTTACACCAGATACTGAGAGTTATACTTCACACACACTGCACTCACTAAACTTCTGGAATAATTTATTAAGACACACAAGCTTTAGCTCACACACTGTACACGAACTCTGAAACAGAAACAATTTACTGAGACATGATACACACTGCACACAAACTCCCAAACAGGAACAATTTATCAAGACATACTGCACACAAACGCCGAGACAGAAACAATTTATCGAGTCACACAAGTTTTGGCTCACACACCGCACGCAAACTCCAAAACAGCACACAAACTCTGATTTATCAAGGGCGCTCTTTCTGTTTCTACCTCCAGGAGGTAGAGCCCCTGACACCCCTAGTCCAAGCACTCCTGTAATTGGAAGATTTGGATGTCCTTCTGTGGCCTCGGGCATTCTCTCTTGAAATGTCCTTTCTGCCCACAATAATAGCACTCTCCCTTCCCCTCTTGTACAGGCAGGAGAGCTAAATTGGTTCTTAACTTCTGCGGCACTTGAGGAGGTCCCCTGAAAGTTTAAACTTCTTGTCCCTTGCTGCCTCCATGATTACCACATACCTCTTTTGTGATGTCACTGCACATCCCTGCCCTGTAATCTGTCTATCTCCTTGTTTATTCACCTCTTTAACTGTGGCTACCATCAGCCAGGTCTTTTGTCTCTGTCTCTCCTCATCTCTCTGAACATACACCCTCTTCGCCTCTCTCAACAATCTATTCAGATCTTTCTCACTCCAGTCCTCCAATTTCTTTAACTCTTTCCTGATACCTATCCACGAATGAGTCACAAAGTCAGCCCTCAACAACTGTTGCCCTGCTGGAGTATCTAACCGAACTCCAGAATATCGCTGTATATTCTTCCTCAGTCTCTCCAACTCCTCAGTCGGCGACTCATTGTTCTCCTGCTTCCCACCGAAAGTCCTGGCCATATTCTGCACCCAGGGCGTTGCCTCCCGAACTCCCCCCACAATACAATTCCAATAATCCATCATATTATGTCTTCCCTCCTCTGTGTTCCAATTCCAATTTGGACAAGCCACAGGCATCCCCTGCTCTCCATTCTGACCATGCACCCCTGAAACAGAGCAAAGCCTGAAAAAGTAAATGCAGTGTAGCGAAAAAAGGCTTGAAGAGTTAACTAAGAATACATACTCAGTCCTTGGAACATAGTTTTCTTTAACGGAAAATAACACGTATATAAATCTGACAAACTGACACAAAAGCACATAAAGAAAAGAACACGCAGAACACTAAAGAATGCTGACATGGACACATGAGAGGAAGACAGGGGAGATAAGGAAAAGGAGATGAGCCAAGGCCTAGGTACTCTTGCCAAATATCAGGAACTCCTGCCAAATACACAGGGAAACCATCCAAATTAGAGAGAGTTCAAGAGTTTATGAAGAAGAGGAAAAGGAAAAACGACCCCCACGAGGCTGAAGAACAGGATGTACCACTGAAACTCTCCCCAAATTGAAGACCGCACCCCTAGCTCCGCCTCAACTCTGCCTGTTATGAATATTATAATTAGATGTTGCAATATTATGAATATTCATGGAGAGTGATGTAACTTCTTAGTAAAAACTGTATAAATAGCCAAATGTTAGCTGCATGCTTCAGAGCAGTTTGTCCAGGGTGACCTGGCTGCTCTCCAGCGTTGCAATAAATACCTCCTGCTTATAGACTAAAACTTTGTCTCTGAGCAGTCCTTCAGTGTCTTTTTGGGGCAAATTTTGGCATCACCCCTTCCGGGGATGTTTCTGGTCCCAAACACAGACTCCTGTTGCCCCCATCACCTCCCTCTCCTCCACAGAAAACAATACTCCCATTACAGATTGCATTTCATTTCACATGTATACATTAGGTCTCAAAAATTGGTCAAACTGCTCTGCCAGACTTAATGGATCCTCCAGCAACCTCCCCATCTCCTTCCCAAATTCCTCAGCACTTGTCAGAGGAACACCCACACAGCCCATACCTCCCTGTGCCCCCCGCATTGGGACTCCTCCAAGGGGATACAGTTCCCTGGGTGCCTCCAAACCCTGTCTCCTCCTGGCTCTACCCCGTGTCCGGGGAGGACCCGGAGAAGGTGCTGAGTCCGAATTTTGCATCTCATTCTCCCCGGGATTATACGGAGGAGGATTTGGGATTATATTATCTGAAAGATTTTCTAAAGGATCTTACTCAGGACCCTTCTTCTTTCTCTTGTCACTTTGGTCACTACTTTGATCACTACTGAATCTATGGACCGGGAATAGCCCGACAGGTTTTATCCAGCAAGCAGCATATTCACCTTCCTCCGCATTCCACGGTCCCTTCCCATTCACATAAACTTTCAATGCTTGACAAATCCAATCCTCAAATGAACCAAATTGGGGCCAACAAACATTGCCTGATCCTATAGGACCCTTAGTCCACCCATACATACAGCATTGAATCATAACCACCTTATTCTTACCCCGAGTCTCCCCCAACTCATTCCACATGTCCAGCATTCTACCCAATGGGCTATCTTGGGGAATGCCGAGGGTCTTTCCTGACCCTTTCTTCCCTGGGGACCTTTTACTTTTCCTGGCCCCCATCCTGAGGAGTGAACACACACACGCTCCGGGATATGGTCCTCCCTTGGCACACACACACTCTCTACACTCTCGAGCCTCCTCTTCTACCGGAGTCACCCAAAAGCCTTTTTCTAAACCGGAACCACCCAAGAATCTTCTTCTTAAGCTGGAACCACCCAAAAGCCTTCTCTCTGAGCCGGAACCATCCAAGAATCTTTCTTTCTTTCTTAAGCCGGAGCCACCCGCAGTAGTCTACCCCAAGGAGTACCGCACTCTTGCTCCACAACAACCACTTCATCCTTTCGTCGACCAGTCCCCTCGTTGGGATATGGAACCGTGGCTAGAAGGACTCCTCACTCATTTTGCACCTTTTGGTACGTCTCAGCCACATACATGCACACTCCTCTGACCCAACCGCCCGGTAATACTTCGAGGATAGCCCTTCTCTTTTCTTACCAGGTCCTGTGCATGAGGTTTGACGGTTGCTGCGGATTGATTTCTGTACTGGATCCGGTCTCCTTTCCCCCCCTTCTTTGTTTCATGCCATCCATCTTCGAGTCCTCAGTCGCTGCCGTCCCAGGAGAGGATCCAGGCCTCTGGACTGCCAAAATCGGTGGGGCCCGCCTTCCAGGTTCACTGATCACTCAACCGGACCAGTGGATGTTGGATCCCGGACGAGCCCCCAAAGTGTGAGAAATATCTAATTAAAATTTTGGAGACGGCCAAATAAAGTGAAACAAAGAACTTTATTAACAGTGTGCTAGGTGCACCAAAATTGTGATCAGGTTCAAGCACAGCCCGAATGGGAGGGACGAGCCCTTTTAGGACCCTTTGATTTACATAACCACTCCCTCACTCCTCCCATGCCAAGCCTCGCTCTTTTCTTCCTTAAAAGGTGATATAGTCTTGTTCTTGCAGTCCATTGGTTGTTTTAACCAACCTATCAAGTTGTTTCCCTGCCCCCGGCCACATGGTCCCTTGGCAGTGAGCCCAGACTGGTCTTACTGCCTTACATACTTTCCGACCCGCTTTCACACCATAACTGTAAGTAACAGTAAATAACTGTAAGCAACAGTAAATAACTGTAAGCAACCCTGTAAGCAGAACAGTAAGCAGCCCACCAGTCCTCAGCCACAAAATGGCTCCCCAACTCCCCAAATAAAATGACCCCCAGGTATCTCGGCACAAGGCAACCATGGAAACCCTTGCTTGTAATAAAACCGTCTTATTCATTTCCTACAATAGCGTTACACGTTTATCCCTTTCCTATATGTTTTGCCATGTGCCTTTGCACACTGTTACGTTCTATATTTCTGGTCCTGGTGGGAAAGCCTTCCTTAAGTGAGGGGGTGGAATGTAAGGGTGGAAGACTGTATCAGGATTTAATTATGCTGATACTTTTGGTCTGTGTTTGGCCCAGCCACCTGTAAAAGTTTTGTTCTTTCCCTGCCAAGTTATGAGAAAACAAGCACTGATAAAACAGGAACTTCGTTCTTGAAGAGAGTACTTGTATAAACTATATTTAATTGCTGGTTTATGATTGGCTAATCGTCCTCCAAGGTCGCTTGAAGGAGAAATTGAAGACTAGAGTGATGAAGTAAACCCCTAGACTCATTTGGAACAGAGTTTCCCAGGTGCAGTACGCAGGCGCAGGGAAAGCCACATATGCGCAGAAGAGATGCACTTGCATAACCAAGGGGGTGGGACTGAGAACCTCCAGCTGGGCGGTGTTGGCCACACCTGCCTAGACAGATGTAATCAGTTAATTGTATAAAAGCAGATAGCTCATTTTTTGTGGGGGAAGCAAGCTTCACATCAAGGACAACATTGCCTTTTTTTGCAGGGACGACTCTCCAAGGATGCAGCTTCTGCTATGGGTAATTCTAGGCATTCTGGGTCAGTAAGATAACTTTATAAACAACAGCTGGGTGACTGGGGAAGTCGTACTGAGGGCTTATTTCTCTTCTCTTTCCTCTCTTTCGGGTTTGTTCGTTTTGTTGGCCACCTCTTGGTAATAAATATCAGTTTTGTTGAGCTTTCAATGGTGTTATGGTTTCAGTTTTAGTATGTTATGAACTCTCCCTAATGCAAAGACCCTTCCAGAAGATTTATTACGAGGAGATCAGGGTTTATTTTGCTTAGGAGGACTTTCCTGCCTAGAAGAGATATCTTTTGCAGACAGTTTTAGATGTTTTCTCGTCCTGCATTCCAGAGAAACTCTCCCTGGTATGAGAAAAAGATAAGTCCATGCAGACATGTGCGAAGACCCCCACAGAGGGGGGGCCAGAGATGATAAAAGCCCTGAGAAGAACGGAGGGTGTGTCTTTCCTCAGGCCTGGTGTTTGAAAAGCCATTAAGGTTAATGTTCTTTAAGTCTAGTGTTCTCCACTTCAGAAATAAATTTTCCTACAATCCTTCCAGTGCCTGGCATTTTGGGGGTACCTGCACGTTGTCTTACTTCGCAACACCTCTTCTTTCCACAAGGATTATTTTTCTTACCTAAGCTATTTCCATGGGACAAAAGCAATGATTTTGTGATGCATTACTTTAAAGTGCCATAGTGATCAGCATTCACAATTCTGAAGCTGTCAGCTTCCGAACTGCTTATCACAGATCACTTGCAATGACTTCTAGAACAAGCTGGACCACACTGACTCTCATCTTGTTTTTTATATACAGTCTTCCTTGCTGATCTACTTCTGTTCTATGCAGCATTAAAAGTTTGATAGTTTGAATGACTAATCAGAGTATTTTCTCTTTCAGCATCTTCCTTTTATTTCTCCTTCTAATTTCCTGTTCTCTCTAGAGCTCATTTATGTGAATTTAGAAAAGGGAATTGTGGAAATGGAACTGTGTGTATGGAAAGCAAATAGGTTCTTCCTCTTTCTCCCATCAATTTTCCTCCACTATTGAAATACCATCTTGGGTTTTTTTAATAATTGTTATTTAAAAAAGAAAACAAGAAACTTAAGCTAATCAACATTTTCATATATGATTTGGATCACAGTTAGTTATTTTTATTCTGAGATACTCCATGCAAAGATCAGGACACCTGCTGTGAGAGCACTGTTTAAGACACAGTTCTATCTCTGTGATAACGATTACATGTTCAAATTGAAATAGAGCTACAGCAGCTCATTGCACACAGATGCAGAAAGTAGCAGATCATTATAGTATGGCATTTCTTACTTTCAAAGATGACAAACTAATGCCAACATTTTACCCATATGGAGTTCACTCACTATGTCTTGCACAGAGATCACCATATAATTGAGCATTTGGACATGGTTATGCCTATCCACCCATCATTATGCTGCTATATGTGAATATTCCTGAACTCTATGAAATAATGTATGATTTAACACTAGAATAAACTAAATTAAAACCACTCATTAATTAAAATCATGTCCATGCTTCACAGCTTCCCCTCTATTTAGAAACATGAATTGTTCTTCCCTATCTCTTACTTGCTGCTTGAAGTCTTTCAGTCCATTACTAGCCTTTCCTCCTTAGTGTCTCTTCATGCTTTCCACCATCCATTTTGTAACACACACATACACACACACACACACACAAATAACTCTGTGATATATATGGAGCTCCAAAAATAACTGATGTCTCAATTGATTTTCTTTCAGTTTTGTAGGGTGTCTTGGTTTGAGATTGCCCCCCCGGGAGCTGGGGGACCTAGAGGTGATTGGGTCCCAGGGTAGTCTCCCCTGAAGGACCAATCACTGCTCGTTTTTTTTGCTCCTGTGAAAAATCAGATATACACAACCGCCAGAAGTTGTTAGCAGAGTCTGTCTGCTGCTGTCTGCTGCTGTGTCTGAGTGAGTGTATTGATGGAGGGGCATAAACATAAGGCATACAGGCCAATGTGGTCAGCCATATGTTCAATTTATTATTTAATTAAGTCAACTTTTATACAGTTTAGTTTGTTTTGGGCACATGCTTACAACAAAGTGATTGGATAGCTCAGTCTGTACACGCGCCTCATGTCTCCAGTTCATTGGACCTGATGTTCTGTCCATGCGATCTGAAGTCATACTTGGCATGTAGAGGCCTTCATAATTAGGAACTTTCTGAAATCTGCAGGTGCACTCCTATCTATACTTTCTCAAGGCTTTCTTGCTCTAAACATACTATGTTCTCAAACCTTATAATTAGACACACAGCTAACAAGTATAAAGATTGCATATTTTCACACAGTCTATAAGCATAAACATTACAGCTTACAGCTTCTAGTCATGTCAAGCAAGGCCTACAGAAATGGAATGGAAATTGTTCACAATTTGAATCCTGCAACATGAGTGTGTGAGAGAGAATAGCTGAGGGGTGGACGGAGGCTGCCCCTCCCCCATTTGTGGGGGCCCCCGTGCCCCCACAGCTCTGGCCAAGCTAGGGTTGAAGGCAAGATGTAAGAATGAGTGTCTGTTGCAAGGGAAGGGATTCACAGCAGCTGAAGGTAAGCGGGAGAGAGAGGCAAACTCCTTGCAAGGAGGCCAAGCCCTCTTCCCCCCCCCCTTTCCAGCCAGACTGCGGAGCAGGGGCTTTTTTTCCCTCTCAGTGTAAGAGTGGAGGGAAGGCTCAGCATTGGAGCCGAGCCAGGAGACGGGCCAGAGGAGGCTCGGTGCCAGGGAAGAAAAACCCCAGGCAAAATTGGAGATGGACCGAGGCAGGTTCGGCGGTGCCTATGTTGGATTTAGACATGGCTACTAAAATGGAAAACTACAGCAGCTACGGAACCGAGGGAGAGAGAGAGAGAGAGAGAGTTACACAGCAGAGATTGGCATGGAACTAAGAGAGCACGGACTCAAATTATCTTCTTGGACTTCGTAAGGAAGAAGAGACTTCAGTAAACAGCTGGATGTTGGTGGGGGAGTGGATCAGAGGAAACCCTTTTCCCTGGACACTCCCATGAGAGAAAGACTGCTTACCTATCAGCCTGAGGGCTTCTCCTGGACTGAATGAAGGGAGAGGCTTAGAGGGACTGATAGAAGTGTGTAATACTGTATATATATAGTTGCTTTAGTTTATACAGTATTTATTGTGTAGAATAAATGTATATATTTTCCCTTCCCCCTATAGAGATGTGCCTGCCTGAAAGTTTCTCTTCGGTGTTGAGGTAAAATTGTGGGAAGGTGGGGAAGCTTGGAGATTGGATTTTTATTTTTGTGGTGGTCAAACCACCACATAGGGGAAGAAAATCTCTATGAAATATTTAATGGTACTTGAGTTTAAAGTGGTGCTTAAAACAGTTTCTGAAAAAGTTAAATCATGTAATGATATTTTTTGCTACTTGAAGTTATGGAATGTTTGAATCAGAACATGCTTTTCTTTGGTGTGAGCAAAAGAAATTTTTGTCTTAAGAGTTTTGCTCAAGTCTAGGTCAATACAGAGGAAGTCAGATGAAGGTACAAGCAAGATTAGTGGGGATAAGACATTCCCAACAAATTACTGTTACCTCTAAATGCTGTTTTAACTATGAGGAACAGAAGAATCTCAATTACAGAAAATACAAAGCTCAGTGGGGTTCATAAACTTGTCCTTCTCCCCCCCGTGGAGACTGCATCCCAAAAATACAGAGAAAACCACAAATAGAACATTCCAAAATAAAAATAAATAAACAAAACAAAACCCCTAAACCTACTGTTTTCCTCATCATTTTGGCAACATAAGGTTTCTGGGTCCCTTTCTGCCTGCATCTGTAGACAATAGATGTTGCCTCACTAAAAAATAAATTAAATAAAAGAGATTTATCTCTTTATCAGTCTTGTTGATTGGTGGGGAAATACCTGCTATTTTGTTGACCACATTTGTTGGGAGGAAAGGGTTAAAAGCAGAAGAATGGCAAGGAGGATGGTAGATTCCCTCAAGTGACCTTACACTGGGAATGCCAAGGCCTGGAGAATAACAGTGTGGGTAACCCCATATATTATGCCTACTGCTGTTTATCCTCTGTCTGTGTAGAAGTAGAATCTCTGTGTAGAGATAACATAGGTGTTTTGAGAGACTTGGAGGCACTCTCATAGACATGCTTGAGCTCCCTGTTTTGGAAGAGAGATCGAAGAGATCATAAAAAGCAAAGAGGAGATCACAGCATGGTGGTAAACTACACATGCACAGGCCCTTGATAAATGGGTGCAACGAGCAGGCCTGCCACTCGCTGGGATGGACTGAGCCTAATGGTGCCTGTGTTCCCACTTATGTGTCTCTGCCTAGATGTTGCTTTGGGATCCTGCAGTTAGCAAGGTAGTGAAATAAATTTACTCTTTCTATTTCAGCTGTGGTTTTGTGGTTGTTCCAGCTTCCTGTCTGTGTCGACTCACACAAGGTCTACTGGAATTTGATGACATCCATCTTGCTATAATATTCCTAAAACCTGAATTTCCTGGGCAAGTCCCTTGACCTTACTTTGTTTTATGGCAAAACTGGTCTTAAGGAGGATCTGGATTATCTTCTCCCCTTTCTCTAAAACTTCCTCTGCTGTGTTTCCCCACATTGTAGCAAGCCAAGCGTGAGAACAAGAAGAAAAAGGTCTGAGAAATGTCTAAAGATGACCTTGTGTTGTTTTCTCTAGGCTGTGATTTACTGCCCAGAAACGAGTTCAGTTATTCTGTTTGCTTTCTTACCATATGTGGGTGTGAAAAGGAGTTCCTTGAAACTCCAAGGTCTGTGTATGTGTTGTGTGTGTGAACAGGCTGGCCTGAGAGAGTGATGGATGTGTGACTTGCAGCTGTGTTCTGTCTTAATTTGCTTAACCACTCCCAGCTAAAAGTGAATGATATAAAAACCCTGAGTCATGGGGGAATAAACTGATTTCTGTCCATCAAGTCAGGAGTCCATGTAATATTCATTCCGTCTATACCACATGATGATGTCAATGTATTGCAAGTGTTCTGGAACCTCACCCGTTTCCAGTGCAGTCTGGATCAGTCCAAGTCAAATAGTGGGGCTGTGTTTCCACCCCAGGGGCAGTTGGTTCCAGGCGTACTGGATGCCCCTCCAGGTGAAAGCAAACTGTGGCCTGCACTCTGTTGCTAAAGGAATGGAGAAAAGTGCATTAGCAATGTCAATGGTGGCACTACTTTGTTGCCTTGGACTCCAATTAGTACTGAAGTTCCAGCATATCTGAACAGCAGCACTCAGTGGTGGCGTGACTTTCATTCAGGCCAGGATAGTCTACTGTCAGTCTCCACTCTCCATTGGACTTAGGCACTGGCCATATAGGACTATTAAAGGGTGAGTGAGACTTGCTGACCACTCCCTGGCTCTCCAGTTCATGAATCATCTCATGGATGGGGGTCACAGAGTCCGGGTTGGTGCACTGTTGTGGTAGCGATTGGTACCTGTTGTTCTTTGACCCTGTATTGGGTCTGGCTGAGATGGTGTTCATTTCCCCATAGTAGCCCTCACAGTGCTGTGCTTTGCATTGGCAGCTAGAAGGGTGTTGATAACACACCAGTGTTTTGGCTACTGCTGAGCACACCATCAGCACTGTAACATTCTTTCCTCAGTCGAGGGCAAGATTCTGGGAGGGGACCCAAGTAGGCCAGCTGACCCAAACTAACCAAAGGGATATTCCATACCATATGACGTCAGCTCAGATATAAAAGCTGAGGCAAGGAGCAGGAAGGCAGGCATTCATTATCTCCAATGGTTGCCTGCTGATAAATCGTTACGTGTTGCTGAAGCCCTGCTTCTTGGAAGTGGTCGACCATCGCTGCTGATGGGAAGTAGAGAATAAACCCTGCTGTCTTTCATTTAGCTCCGCTTTTGCATGTGCAAGCTTCCTCTTTACTTTTTGCTTTAAATAAACTTCCTTATCCCAACCCACAAGTTGTTTTTCCACCTTACTCTCTCCCCTGTCTGGCTGGAGAGTGATAGAGCAGTTGGGTGGGCACCTGGCATCCAGCCAAGGTTAACTCACCTCAGTCTCTCAGCAGTCACACAGCAGTAGGGTCCTCTGAGAGGCCAGGCAAGGTATTCAACTGTCTCATTTCCTCTATCTCCACAGCAGCTACCCCAAAAGCCCACTGATGCCCTTTTGTGTCTTTGAAATACCCTCTCCTGAGGTAATCTATACCAAGGATGCATGGGGCCTCTGGGCCAGTCACAATGGGGTGTTTTTGCCATTCGTTCCTAGTCAGGCTCACTTCAGCTTCCCGTATAGTCAACTGTTGGGATCCCCCTGTCACCCCAGAAATAGAGATGGATTCTGCCCCTACATATCTCGATGGCATCAGGGTACATTGTGTGCCAGTGTCAACTAAAGCCTTATACTCCTGTGGGTCTGATGTGCCAGGCCATCGGATCCACACAGTCCAATAGATCCGATAATCCCTTTCCTCCACCTGGCTGGAGGCAGGGCCCCTCTAGTTCTGGTCATAGTACTCATTGCTCACTTCTTGTAAATATCACCTGGACGTCCCTTCAAGATGATTGGACATAACATCATCCCTTCTATTCTGCCTGGGGACTTGCCCATGGGAAACTGGACCAGCATTTACCCTCAAAGAGTTTCCTATGGTGATCGTTCTACTTCTTGTCTTAGTTTAACAAGATTACAACTTAGAAATTAGGAAACTTCAGGTGGAAGTGTGGAAAAGGAAAAGAAACAGCTTTTTATTAACAAAATCTGAATAAACAACAAATGGTACAATCAAAAACTTTCAGAAGAAGCAAAACAAAGTCCCAATTCCCCAGGTGTGGGGGGGAGAAACCCGTGGCAACCCAGGGAGGAAGGGGGGGAGAAGGCAGGACTGTCCCGGCAGTTCAACAGCTGCTCTCAGCCACGTGTTCACAACCAGCAATGAAAAAAGTCCTTTTTCCCACAGTCAGTCTTGAAAGCAGGATATCTTGCTCTGAGATGGGTCAGTCTCTCAGTCATTCTCCGCAAGGTGTCCCGTGGGGAAAAAAACTTCCTCTCAGGAAAAGAAGAGGAGGCGACCGAAATTGGGGTCCCCGCTCTGTCCGATCTGCGGACCAAACCCAAAACCCCCAAACAAAAGGACTCTCCCCCAGCTGTCCCTGCGACCCCCCCCCCAAACAACAGACTCCCAGCCCTCCCCCTGCTCCCGCACTGCCCAGCGGCTTTGCTCCGTTCCCCCCCCCATCCTAGAAGAAACAGATGGGGGGGGCATTGGGAAAAAATTCCAACATCTCTTTTCAAACCTATGACACCTCTCAACTCATGTACCCGAGCTGCTAGGGCAGAGATGGGTTTTCCATCCCACTTTCTCATGTCTTCTCCGTGGTCATTCAGGTAAAACCACAGGTTACCTTGTGGTGTGTACCCTCTCTCTCGAGCAGGGGGGCGCTTGCTCCTAGTAGCAGAGACTCTGGTCTGTACTGGAGGGTCATGGGACACTTCCTCTTTAATTTGCTGGTAGTCCTTGTTAATTCACTGTTGTCCTTCTTTAAATTCCTGGAAGTTCTTGGACAGTCTTTCCATGGATGAGATACAGGCCCATATTGGGTGGGAGATAGTTTCTTCATATATCCTGGGTTTGGTAACCAAATTGTCCATTTTTTGTTCTCCTTCCTTCCATGACATCACTGCCTACGAGTTGGTATATGACACTGGCACGCTATATAGGAACTTCCGCCGCATGGTTTGTGTACACTGGGTGTCATCTGTATTTATAGGGCATTGCTTGTTACTTGAATCTCTATAGATTGCTCCCAGCACAACTAATTCTCTCAGGTACCGGATACCTTGCTCCATGGTGTTCCACTTGTCTTGGTGCACTAAAACATCATCCTTGCAGAGATACCTTTCCCTCACGCTTGATGGGAGTTGCCTCCAGAGGCTGAGAGTTTCTGGTTTTTTCCTGATCGCCTGGTCAATGTCTGCATTCCAGGACAGGGATCCTAGTTGCTTGGCTTCAATACCATCTAGTATTGGCCACTATATCCCAGCATCAGAGCAGCCAGGTCAGTAGGGGCTCACCCGGCTGGCAGCTGTAATCTTTTCACATATCTCGAAACTCACCAGGGGATTATCTCTCATCCTGCCTCTTTCTTTGATTGTGAGGGTCCTGCTTCCTCTGATTTGGTCTTGGATTTCTTCTTCTGTATCGGGGCGACTACTACTGTCACGAGTTGTTCCTCTGGTTCAGCTGCAGTTTGAGTGGCCACAGTGCCTGCTGGTCTGCTTTCCTTCCCCTTCCCCTGAGGGTGCTGTAAAGTAACAAACAGCATCCAATAGGCAATAGTCAGGGCCCAGCATGTTGTAATAAGTTGCTCCTCTCTGGAACTGCCACAGCATTTTTCTTTCACATATCTTATCACTTTAACAGGGTCCTGGAGTTGTTCAGGGGAGAACTTCCAAACCATTGGAGAAGTTCTTCAAATACTGGCCCATATCCTCCCACATTCCATGCCACCCATGACTATCCACTCCCAGGGCAGGTCTCTGGACAATCTCCCTAGAAATCTCTGTCCAGACTCTAAATATGATGTAAACCATACAGAGGAGACATAGCAGACATATCAACAAGAATATGCTTTCCTTAACATCCAAAGGGAATTCAAAATTCTCAAAAGCTGTTCTAACAGGCCTGAGGAAGGAGAAGGGGATGAAAGGTTGCAAAAAAATCATCCTCTCCTGTTCCCCCCACAGGCTGGGTATGATTATTAATGAATCGTCACAGGCAGCAGCCAAGGCCAGGACAGGAGAACAATATTGAATACACATCCCAAATGACCCCCACTGCCCTTGATGTTATAATGCATAGACTGATATCACACAGGACAAAGCAATCCTGATCCCTCTCCCTGCTCTGAAAAAGAACATTGCGAGGAACACATAGTTCATATACTGAAGTATGTACGGGGTTAGGTACCACACCCACATGAACAGACTGAACAACATGGCAACCAGGGAGTTCCATACCTAATAAACAGATGCTTACATCAAAGTTGTTATCTCAACCCTCTTGTGCCTCACATTGGGTGCCAATTGAATGTGGTGGTTTAACACCAGCTGGAAACTAAACTCCAAATAAGCCACTCCCCTTCCCCTTGCCCCTTCCGGTAAGAGAGGGACAAAGGTAGAGACTATGGGTTGAGATTGCTCACATTCAGAGCAAGGATTTCAAAATAATGAAATTCATTTGGGCTTTTTTTTCTTGTTTTCACTACACCTAAGTATCTGAATAGCTATGCAGAACAAGATATGAATTTTCCCACCAGTATGGACAGAGAACTTGAAAATGCAAGTATTTCTTTCTTATAGCAAGCCACTTTTTGTAATGCATACCAGCTTCTCACATTCTTTGTCTCGTTTCACTTTCTTTTTCCACTGTTGTTGTTATAAGAAAAAAAGTTTCTGGATAAAGCCAAAATATCAAAAAAGGGTTGTGTTGCCTCCTCCCATAAATGTTCCCTTAGCCCACACAAATCTTTGTTTTAGTTTGCCTGTTGCTGTTCATTCTGCATTTCATCAGGCTGCAGCCTCCAGAATGGCTCCTTTCCTTTTCAGTACAAGGCACAGAAACAGCATCGTTCTGCCATCACACAAATGAATACACATATTGGCAAGATATTTCTCAAACCGCTGCAAAAGCTTATGAATATTTCAATACAATTGAAGATTATTCTATAATTGTGTTCAGCTGACTTTCATAATTACCATTTTCCTCAGCATAAAATATGAAACCCTGTTTTGCAAGTTTGTTATTGTTAGAGGTATAGTATTCATGATGCTATGTAAAGTGATGTCTTAAAATCTATATTATATAATGGTTTTAGTATAGCTCATTAGTACTTTTAGCTTGCTAAGTATCTTCATACAAGATTTCTAAAATGCTGTTTAACATTCTTTGTTAAGAATTTCAACAGACGAAAGATTTTAGCAAGGTGAAGAGCTCCTTATCTGTAGAAATGTACTGAGAAAGAGACATAACAGTCACACCACTTGATATAACCAGTCAAAACTACTCAGAGGCCTTGAAGCCGTTCCAAGGAGGACAGAGATGATGAGGAAGACAAAGATGAAGATGAAGGGGTGGGTTTTGAGACCACCGACTCAAATTCGGGAGTTGTGGCGAGGGCAGTATGATGGGAGGGACGGTTTGGGGGCTGGGTGTAAATGATGAGGTAATGTCCAAATATTGTCATTAGAAACTGAATATTGTATTTAGATGGTAGTATAAAGTTGTAAAGGCCTATGCAGTCGGTGTGTGCAATATACTTTTGTGCACCAATGGTGCCACAATTAAAGAACTCCTTTTTGCCTTTCAATATTCAAAAATTGTCCAGAGAATTATTTCTCCGATTTTAGGTAACGAAAGGAAAATTAAGAGCTAGATGACTGAACAAAATGGGTTGGGTTAATTCTGTGAAGAGTCATTTCATTCAGTCTAGCACTAAAATTGGTGGTAGTTATCTGCAGGATCGAGGTCCCACAGAACAGTCACAGAATCACAGAGAGATTGGAAGGGACTTCTGGAGGTCATCTGTTTCAACCCCTCTGCTCAAGCAGGGCCACCTAGAGCCAGTTGCCCAGGACCTTGTCCAGACAAATTTTGAATATCTCCAAGGTGGGAGACTCCACAACCTCTCTGGGCAACCTGTTCTGGTGCTCAGTCACCTGCACAGTGAAAAACTGTTTCCTGATACTCTGCCTGGAATGGGGTAAAACAACTTGAACAATGCCCTGTTTGCAAAGCTACCAGCGGTAAATGAAGAAGGGGCCATCGTGCTGCTTTTGGTGTTGAATAATGCTGGAACCAGTCTGACTCATCAATCCCAAAGTGATAGTGAGATGAAGATGTGGTAGACCTGGTAAATTACCCAGATAAAGGAACAACTATGGATAACTTATCTAAAGGCTGCTGAGCTGACACAACTAGCCTGGAGACATGTGACACAGTCAGTCACTTTATGCTATAAAAGCCCAGTCCCACATTTTAATGGCAGGGTCTTCTAACATACCCCTTCTTGGAGTGTGTGTGGAGATTCCGCTCTTGAATGGGGATGTCCCTCAGGGTTACTCCTCGAGGCTGAGCGAAAGAGATTTGTCCATAATCGTTGGTCTGGGTGAGTAACATCGATCTCTACTTAATAATTGGTTTTACTAGTTTTAATACAATTGCATTGATATAATTGCTTCAATATTGCTTCATAGTGCACTATATTATAATAGCTGTTATAGCTCCTATACTGTGTAGTAAATATTTCTGATTAAGATGTTTTGTCTTATCATTATCATAATAAATCCTATATATTCTTATAAATATATCTGGTTTGCCATCCTTAATCCTGCAGGACAGAGTTGTATAAAGGTTTAATTACACCTGTATAATCCTTTAGGCATAAACGGTTGACAAAGTCCAGGGCTAAGATTAGATCCAGTTTCACCCAGACTCCTCTCTGCGAAGGAGTTTAGAAAGCAAGGGGGTCCTTTCTGCACCCTGTGACTCAACGGGAGGGCTTCTCTGATAAAATTTGTCTGAAGCTCCCACTCTGCCCATGACACAGATGGAACCTCCTGTGTTTTGGTTCATGTTCATTGCCTCTTCTTCTGTTACTGGGCACCAGTCTGTAATAGCAAGACCAGTTGTCCTCAGGGTACCCACCCCTTTGAGCTGAAATACAGAGATGGGGAGCAGAATAAAGCCCCCATAATCCAGGAGAAAATGGTTATCAAACTGCTATGCCACTTAGACACCCACAAGTCTATGAAGCCAGATGGGATCCACCCAAGGGTACTGAGGGAGCTGGCTGAAGTGCTCACCAAGCCACTTTCAATCATTTAGCAGCAGCCCTGGTTAACCAGGGAGGTCCCAGTTGACTGGAAGTTAGCAAATGTGATGCCCATCTGCAAGAAGGTTGAAAGGAAGATCCGGGAACTACAAGCCTGTCAGTCTGACGTCAGTGCCAGGGAAGGTCATGGAGCAGATCGTCTTGAGTATCATCTGTCAGAGACTGAAACAGTTAATGACTTACACATTCTAAGATCACCAAAAGGCTTTTGCAAGTTATAAAGTGATGAACTGATAGTCATAGATTTACAGGCCAGTGAGTAGCTTATCTGTAAATTCCTGCTTCAAAAAGCAGGATATGTGTTTGAAGTTTGGTGAACCAGGCTGGTTTTAACATAATTCAACACCAAAACAGCACCCTGGCACCATCAGTAGCTCACCACAGATAGCTTGCATTGTTTGCATTCTCTGACTAGTTTCTAGGTCTTATCAGGGTAGGCCATCCTGCCACAGCTTGTCTCTGGCAATCTGTGTGAACAATGTACTTAATAACATGCTTTAACTTCTGGTCAGCCCTGAATTGGTCAGGAACTTGGACTAGATCATTGTTGTAGGTCATTTTCAACTGAAGTTATTCTATTCCATTCAACAGCCATGTCAGTGTCCTATTTATGTCCTGCGTATGTCTGGAATATGTGCTGAGCTTCACTGCATCTGGGAAAGCAACAATTGCATACCTCAGCCTGGGCAGAGACCCTGGTCAGGGCTCCTGGAGGAGGCAGCTGCACTCCTGACATCCCTTACAGTTACATAGCTAGCAAGATCCGGTCAAGTTGAGTACTCATACTCCCAAGATTAGGTGTATATCACTAAACGCAGCTTCAATGGCAGCACTTGGCAGTGAAGGGAGTCCAATGCAGAGGAAGGGGAATGAGACAACATTCAGACACGCACTTCCCATCTGCTCCAGGGAGCCAGAGATACAGGGCTCCTTCACTAAAGCAACAGAAACTTTGCTTTCAGTGTTTCAGTTCATACTGAATAAAATAACTACCCACTCACCACCAATTGCGATTAGATATTTAAGGATGAAGCAGGTGGGGTCAATCAACTCAAACTGAGACACTCTCCTAACCCCATAAAACTGCTGGGGAGGCTGAGTTGCTCAAACTCCTGTACTGTCCCCAGGGATTTCTCCCTAAGAGATATTCCTGAGAAGATATTAAAGGAGAAATCAGGAGACTCTCTTATTGCTCAAAAAACTTCCCTCTATGGTACCTAAAACTGGCACTTAAAAGAAACCTCTAAGATTCAATTTGTGAGTTTTAGCAGGCAGCATTCTTTATTTACTATTGTCGGATGCATGAGAGATTAGATTCTCCAAAAAGCATGCATATGTGAGTTACAAAAGCCTCTTGCTTTTATTTAGTTACCTAATTAACAATTCAAAGCATTACCTAATACTGTTCCACCCCTTTCCAGAATTGTTCCTCCCCTAGACACACCTCCCATTTTGAGACAGAGGTCCTTCAGAGTGGTCATTCTTGTTTGTTCTGTAGTCTTCCTCGTGTTGTCCTTTTCTTGAACTCTTACTTCTGGCACATCATCATGCTCTTGAAATTGGTGTTTGTGCACTTTGTACAACCATGAGGACAGTTTCGTCTAGTTCATTAGCTTCTATCAGCTTTGCTTCAAAATAGACTTTCTGTCTCTTAAGAAATTCCTTTCTGCTGAGACTGCCTGACCTTTACTGATAAGCTATATAGGTTAAGTTACATGGCTTTCTACATAGTTTAAGCTACATTCATCTGAGGGTCCAGGATATATGGCTACAAAACTACATTCATTATTTTATACAGCTACACCCACCCTGCTTTCAGACTATAATTCCCTTGATCACTTCACACTAATTGTACTACAACTACTCAAGAGAAAGGAAATACCCTTCAGTGAGCCTGATCGGAGTGATTGTAATGCCCCACTCCCAGAGCCTCAAGCTTTACCAGGAGTTTTACTTTTATTTAGACTCCCAATAGTTTGCCCATGTGAAACTTTTGCAGAGTCTTAGTTCTTTGATACCTTGAATTCACATACAGAGAAAAAGCTACACATTTTTTCCAAGAGATTATTTATAATTTAGTGAGAAAATAGGTGTTTTGGTAAAAGGGTTTACAGGAATAACATACAACCAAGGAAAAGCATTACACTAGAGCACCAGCAAACACCAATCCCATACAACTTAGTGAAATACCATTCATCGGTTTTAAGTTACCCACAAGAGAAAGAAAAGAGCAAAGGAAGAAAAGAGATTAAAAGAGTAAAGAAAGAAGGAAGAAAGAAAGAGAGAAGGAGAGAAAAATAGTTATTGCCAAGTGTGAGAAAAATCTCTTTTACCAATTTATAAAACGGCAAAAAAACAC